>NC_061508.1:93345092-93371107 GCF_022539505.1 Lolium rigidum
TTGATCATTTAAGTCTGATGAGGATGAACACATGGGATGCTAATTAGTAGTGATATGGTTCCCATATTTTATGTGGTCATGATAAACATTTATTAGCTACTATGGTTCTATGATTGAAAGGAACTATTATGATCACATGCTCCAACCTAAGGTTTAGGTTAGAAGCAATTTAGGATTTATATGTAATAATGGAGCTAGGGTTCCTGATGATATTAGGGTTTTAGGGATCATATGAAATGATGAGGTTATCACTTTATTTATAATGGGACTAGGGTTTCCTAATTACCCTATAATTCTTGGATTAATAACTTCATTAATAAAGTTGAAGTTATTAATAACTTTGAAATTAAAATAATATTGGATTTGTCCTTTTATTATTTTTAAAGAATTAATAATTAAGGTAATTTATTAATTAGGGTTTAAAATCCTCCTAATAAGGATTTAATAAGATAATAGAAAAGGAAAATTAATTTTAATGATTTCCTTAATTACTTACTGGTTTTATTTATTTTATGAAGTTTTCCTAATTCTTGAATTTTAATTGAATTTAGAATTAATAAACAAGGCTTAAATAACAAGTATTAAATAGTTAAATTTTTATTAAAAATAAAATTTTCATTTTATATTTTTATAGGATAGTATTTACTTTTATAAGAATTTTGATGTCTTATTCTTATTTTTCTGAGTTAATATGATTTTTCTATAAATTTTTAAAGTTGCGATAATTATTGAATTGAAAAATAAAACGAAAACAACTAAATGCACCCGGACCTAAGATACCCCTAGCCACCGACCGGTGGACCAGATGGTCCACATCATTCGTCCAGGTGGTGATGATGTGGCAAGGGGAGCACACTCGCCGGCGATCGGATCCGCGACGGCGCGGCGTTGGGCTGCCCCGCGTACGCACTACTGAGCTTGTTCGACCTAACTCGTCGCGGTGAACAATCCTGTGGCGGCGCCGCCCTGATTAGGTCACCGGAGTGTGGCCGTCGACGAGGTACCACGGCGGAGCTCACTGGTATACGGCTCGGGCATGATCTAGGACGAATTAGAGGGAGCTAAGATGCTCGGGAGATTCGGTAGCTCACCGCGAGCATGATGGGCTTGTCGGCGAGGTGAGGGAATGTCGCGAGCCGCCGAATTGCTCGATGCCGGCCTCGGAGAAGGACGACCTGGTGCGATTGATAGGAGGCGCGTCGGCTCGATTCCTCCTACCCGGTGATTATGTCGAGCATGGCGGTGGCAACGGTGGTCACGGCGGGGCTCAGGGCTTCCCTATCGGCGGCGATGAATCGGTGCCGGAGCCGGTCGGGGTTTCGGTATGGGGGGGGGGGAAATGGAGCGGGGAGGAAGAAATTCGGAGTCGTCATTCATGCCTGGAGCTTTTATAGGCGTTGAAGAGGGCCGCGTGCCACGACGCCGAGCGAGGAGAACTCGCCGGCGGCGAAGAGAAAGGGAGCACGCCGTCGTGTCGGTCCGGCATGCGTCCTGGAGAGGATGAGGACGACCCCTCCTCGATGATATTTCACCAAAGGTTATGGTGGGCTGGGCCAGGCCGTGGTTTGGGCTTCCGGTGGGCTAGATACCGGGCTGCTGGTGATGGTGGTGCTCGGGCTCTGCGACTGGGCTGTCGCTGCAGGTAAGCCTTCTCTCCATTTTTTTCTCTCGGTTTCTTTTTCTCGTTTTATTTTCTGTTTTCATTTTCTATTTTGTAATCTGTTTTAATTCAAATTTAAATCATGTGATACCATGCAGGTATCAAATAATTTAAATTTCAGAAGGGCTATTAATGTAAGAATGCTTTCCTGCATTGTTTTTGGGATAAACATTTAATATATGTGAGCTACATTGCAAACTTTTATTAATCATGAATTTATGCACTCATTTTAATTTTCTTTTTCTTGTCTAATCAACTCTGTTTGAAATTATTAGAATTGATGATTTCTACTCTAAGTGTTTTAGAGTTTGTTATTAGGGTTGGATCTCTCAATTGAGAATTTATCCCCTTGCATATGATTTTAAGTGAACCTTATTTAATAGGGTTTTATCATTTCTAGTACAACCCCCTTGTTAAGGTTAATACTCTCACTACATTTGAAAGTATCTCAGTAGGGATTGTGTCCATCATGGTTTATCATGGTTACAAAGATAAATGGTTGATCCCTACACATATGGTTTACTTATAGGATTTAGCATTAGGTGGCTCTTATGTTTTATAATTGAAACATTGTATTTAATTAATGAACCATTAGGGTTCCAATGATATGTACCTAATGGCATTTGGTTTGAATCTCACTTAGGATCTGGTTTTATAATTGTAATCACCCAAGTGGTTTATAACTTGGTTTGAGATATAATTCTAGATTGTAGAATTGAGATAACACCATAGTGCATTGGCTAGGGTTTAATTTTCCCTAACCATGGTATTATGGTTACTTGCTTCATATCTTATGTGCTTCTCTAGTCACTAAGGATTTGAGAACTGGTTTTATCTTCTACCAAATAACTTCTATTATTATCTCTAATTTATCATTAAAGTAACTACACTTGGTTATGGTTCTTTTTATAGTTAACTTTGGTCATATAGATGGATGGTTTCTTACCATATGAAGCATAGTGTTTAAATCTAAGGTTTTCTTAGGTTCATTAATTTATGAAATATAGATAGGGTAGGATTCTATTTGTGATCACCAAGTGGTTCATAAGTAAGATTGGGATATAAGCCTAGGGTTGCCTACTAGTTACCTCCCTATGATTTCATGTGGTGAATGAGATCTACTTATCCCGTTAGGGTTTATTCTCCATACCTCAAGTTCTTAGGGTTTATGATCATCACTTAATTAATAATGATCAAGGTTTGGATTCCTAGGGATCTCTCATTAAATGGGTTCTCTCTTCCATGATCAAGCATGATCTTGATCAATCAAGGTATAGCACTTCTATTTAACCTTCTTGTATGGGACTACTATGGTTGCCTTGTTAGTTTATATCCCAAGAGAATGCCTGAGATATTTTGCTAGGGTTCTATTCAAACAATGATGATATGGTCATCTGGTATATGGATAGTTCTCTTCCTCAAATTTAGGTGTTGCCTCAACTAGCTTTAGTATAACACCATAGATTAAGCTCTCCCATTTAAGAACAGTTATTCTAGGGTTTATGGTGTACTCCTAATATTTATTTAAGTAGCTAAGCTAAAGATTCAATTGTCTAACTAAGTTGGTTTATCTCTCTAGGAATGGTCTTGGATGATATCCTAGGGTTTCTCTTAGAGATGATGATCTGAATACTTGGAGTATATCCAAGGTTTAGCTCAAGGTTTGATATTGCTTCTCTAATGATTGTTATAGAACTCTCACCTCTCTAGGGTTGTATAAAAATATGGAATAGATAAGGATATATATTTCTTGAGTGGATCTCCTTGTTATTATTCCAATGTTGAAATAGAATGATTTCCATGAGGTTCATGGTTGGATCATAGATTAGTTTGAGTCATAGAAAAGATAAGTGAAGAATAATTTCTCCAATTATTGTTGCTTGATTTCCAATTAAATGGATGTTCATATGTTATGGCAAGGATTACCATGTTGTGATCTTTTGTACGTTCAGGCAATTGATCATTGATTAATTAGTTCTTGTGTTGATTTTAATTCCATTTGATCTAATCCCTTAGATCACTTTATCTCTACCCAAAACAAAGTTTTAGCAAAGTCACATTGAGGTTTATAGGGCTTGACTTGATGTGCTACTTCAATTCCACCAAGGTCAAGTGAAACTTCGCTATCGTGGATCGTTTTACTTTAAAGCGCGAAAATTCCCCAGATTTTCTATGCATGAATGCAATGCACACATCTGTTTCCTCTATTTTTGTAACCCCAATACATGGGATATTACAGTCTCTACCCCTTAAACTAAACTTCGTCCTCGAAGTTTGATCTCTCTCACGTTTCCGAAGTGTGGTTCTGACTTGTATAGACTACTTCTTTTCTCGAACTCCGTGATGATCTCACTGGATATAATTGAATATATCTCTTGTCCAGATTCTTCCTGGAATCCATTAGTGTTTGACATCAAACAACTATTACTTCCTTTACTTCCATGATTTCCTCCAATATTATAAGCTTGTTTCCTTTCTCATTGAATATTCAATGATTGGGACTTCTTCTTGTCCTCGACAGCTCTTAATTGAGGACTAATTGGATAACATTCTCCTATTTGATAAAATAGGTCTTTGTTTTTCCCTTACCACCAAAACTGCAGTAATGATGCTTAATAAGGTACTAACTATGGAATTGATCATGATGGTTTATTCCTTTAAGAATGGATTAGACTCATTTAGTCCATCCAATCCTGGTTTATGGTTGATACTTATAACTATTTTGGATTATTTAGGTTCCATGAAAGGAATCTTTCATGTAGTCTCCGAGTTTCGGTATGGTCAAATCCCTTCAGTCTTTGACCTTCTTGAGCTGTATTTGGTATATGGTATTTTCTTCGTCCAACTTCATTAAACTGAGCTGACTTGAGCTATTGTACTTCTGGGTAAATATTACTCACTTGCTCAAGGTATAGTCCACTTCTTACTTCCTCGAGGTATAAATCTCGGCTTCTGGTCTGACATCCTTCTGAAAGTAGTGTTTGATAATCTTATGAAAATAAGATCGAACTTCCTCTCAGTTCAGACCTTCTGTTTCTATCTAGCTTAAAGTATTGAGTTATTGTACATCCAACTTAATCTTTACTCTACCCCTTAGAGTTTTCTTATGGTCTTCAATTCCTTTTCTTCCAACTATTGGACTTATGATTAGAATATTGGTCTGGTTCTAACTTATGGGTTTTACTTCTTCTAAGGTTTCGCGAAGAATGTTTGTGGTGTATCCACTCAATTGTGGACATCCAATGTGAATCCTTTAACTAAATGTTTAAAGGTCTTAATTATTTGACTGACAAGATTTTTATTTGTTCACAAACTTTTGTTACAACTAATTAAATCGTGGACTATTTGTAATACCAACTGATACCAGCTGTGGTTATTATACCAACTGTGGCTATTTGATATCCAAAAATGGATTCTATTATAGGTTCTGATCAATTGGACGAGACATCTTCTACTTTATCTCGCAGTATTTATACTATACCAATTGTGGTCTTCTCGATACCAACTATGGTCTTCTTATATCTTCTATGGGTTCATAGGTCCTCTTTCTTTCTTCGAGGGTTTATTGTTGCAAGAAAACCACTAGCTGACACTATGATTATAGTATTCGAAGTGATTTCCCATGCATTCCCTCTTATATGTTGACTATGGATCTGCTTGAGCTTCACCATAATCACCAGGTTTCTCACCTTCATGCTTCTTCCGTACTAAAGTACTCCTCTATTGAGGTAAGCATGAGCAACTGATTGTACTTCCTTCAGAGTATTATGGTTACTTCCCACAACTTTACTTCATTTCTCCGATGAACCTTCATCTTGTCTTCGGAATCTTCCAGAATTCGTCGCTTCCTCACACGAATACTATTACCCTCTAGATCTATAGAATTAAGTAAGAACTTGATATAGCAACATGCATTTGCATACCAAAGTCAAACTTCATGTATGGATCTAGTCAAACAATGAAAATTCCATAAAATCCAAGAAGATTTAGCTTTGTGCTTATAATACACATCATCATAAGCCTGAATATGATTGTTGAGTAAGACATCTCTAAACATCAGGCTCTGATGTGTAGTATAGAACACCACATAATATAGGTTTATATCGTGATACTTAGCACGAATATAGGGGATTCTACTATTTGTCTCAACCTTTACCTTAATTGCACAATTGCAATGAGATAAGCTTGAAACAAAGTGGTCTAGGATAATTGTGGTTAACCTAATTTTTCTTTGGAAGTACTACGTAACTTCTATTTTGCTGGGGACCACCTCACATGATGTATTTTGGTTCTAACCTGGCTACTCTAAACACATAGCTATTGGAATATATCTCCTTTCCTTTCAAGTGTTTCTACCATAAACCTATGGTCATGATGTGCTTGGCACACTTCCCATGGTTTTGGAACACAACTCTTGCACTATTGGTGAACACCTGACTTCTTGTTGTACTTCTCCTAAATAATTATGATGTTCTAATCCATCACATAATGATTCTCAGGTGAATCCTATATGATTTCTATTTCTACCCTGTAAGTAGACATACTTTATTCCTATCTCTCTTCGTTACCTCCCATGATTGACTCATCATGGTCTATACTACCTCATATGACTCATAGTTATCACTTACTATCAATTGTTTCACATGTCTAGATAGTTTTACTTACTCATTACTTAACTTGGTCTACATCTTTTATTAGGATATCTTAATTATCTTCATCACTTGATATTACTTCTAGTACAGTTATGGATAACTCTTACTTAATTATATCATATGTTGGTACACATCTTCCAATAGGATATCTTCCTTATGGTTGTATCCTCTCTTTGGACTACCATGTATTGTATACCAACTATGATCTACTCATCTATTATTTTAAGGACTTATTGATGTGCTACATATTTTGCATTAGCTAAATAACTTCACTTAGGAAGGATAGGTAGGAAATGTTGACTCAAGTGTGTCGGATTATTCTCAAGTGAATATCCATCTCAAGTCATAAGAAATATTTGGTTTACCTAGGACACTTCCTATAGACACTACCAATCCTATAGGTCTCTTTTAAAGGGTTTTAATCCTAGGGTCAAAGCATTTGCTCTGATACCAACTGTGGCGACCCGGCATACCACTGCATGGTGTAGTATGCAAGTCTGATATAACACCAATGAAACACCGTTTCACTCGTATTATATCGCTCAGAGTGGTACAACAGAAACATATGCGGTCCAAGGCATGTCTATAGAATTACAACACAGACTCTTTACAAAAGATCCACACAGCCTCCTACTTTACAATGAGGTAAAACTGCAAATAAACTCCAGAAGAACGACTCGTAGTCTAATCCTACACGAACTCTATTTGTAGAGTATTTAACTAGCTACCGAGGCTATGAATAGATTCTAGCTAAATAGGAGCTAGGTTTAGGAAGCTAGTTCCCTTCTACTCGCTTAATCTAGGTTTTCTCCATGGTGGATGTGGTATATGACTCTTCCGGCAGGTTTCTGTTCCTTGAAGTAGTTGTTGACTCCTCGGTCCTCGAGTTGTACTGGAGATCCTCCTTCATGGCCTCCATATCTAAGCAGGGGATTTAAGAGTGGGATGAGTACGAGCGTACTCAACAAATTCATTATAGGAAAGAGGTGTTTAATGCACTATCTACAGCATTAGACCAGAAAGTCTAATACCAATGCAGGTTTTCGTAATCATTTCTTCAAAAGGTTGCTTTTATTCAGAAGAACTATGTCCGTCAGCCTTCACCGGTTTACTAGAACTTCATGGAGCTCCTTTCCGGCCGCGTTCGCAGTTCCATATCCCGGAACAGGGAGTGACAGGTCACGGTTCTTTACACTCGCAGAGGTGTGTTGCTTTACCCATAAGAGATCTTAACCTTGGTGCCAACCAGGTGTACATTCCTGTCCACACTTCCTTTGGTGTGAGGCCCGGTATAAGGTCTAGCCAATCATGTTCCTCCGCTACCTCGAACACCCACCCTTTGTTGCATGCCCCGACCCTGGGTCCTCGCCGGTCCCATTATTCCCACTCACGGGTGGACCCCGACCACGACAACGGTTTGGGACTCGTTAACCAAACTCCTTCGCCGGTAGCTGCAACCCATCATAGACCGCAATACCGTGGGGACTTAAGGCCTCCCCAGCCAACCGCTTGCACTTCGAGCGACAAGTGTCTACGGACTATGCCGTGGGGACTTAAGGCTTCCCCAGCCAACCGCTTGCCCTGACAGATACAAGTGTCTACGGTAAAGCGCATCCGTTGATGAACGAGAGGTGGAAACACTTTTGACTACTCCGTCCCACTCCGGATCTTATGGTTAACACGGGTATTACTGCACAAGAATCATCGGCGACATTTGTTGTTTAATCCTAGATGGATATAAACCCGTGCAATGGAACCTCCACCATATCAACACAATCCATGGTTCCATTGCCCACCACATAGTCATATTCATAGTTATGAAAGTAGTGGTTTTGATTTTTATGCAATAGTGATAACCATAGTACTTTGCAATTAATTTGATAGAAATACTCAAATGACATGAGCAAGTGATGAACTTGCCTTTCTTGACTGCAAGATTATGCAGGCAAAGTCTTCGATACGCAATAACTCCAAATTCTGAAATAGCATCATCGTCCGGTAAGGACGATGTTTAAAAGATTGCCAAGGATGCAATAATGCATAAGTATGAGATGCAATCGTTCTAAACGTGACCTAACCCCGATGATTTAGGATTAGTGAGTGGTAGTGATCGAGTTCGTGGTGTGTTGCACTTTTAGAGTGATTCACAAACAAGGTTCTTATTAGGTTCTTGTTGTATTAGAATCATGAGCAAGTGATAACATGTATAGTAACAATCATACACATCAAGGAATTGTAGTTGTATAATAAGTAAAGAGCAGTTGTCAATTTTAATACTATGTGGCATGGTTAATGATTACTTGTTATATTATTCAAAAGAATAACTTTTGAAGAACATGTTCTTTAATAAAGAACAAGTATGATAATTTAATTGGTGGGGTTCTATGGTTTATTATGGTTTCATCTAGTTTCTATAGTAGGTATTAGATGGATCACAACCTAGTTGGATTCATCAACATCTAGGGCTTGTAAGGTTGAATTAAGCCTGGCATTCTATGCAATTATTCAGACAAGGTTGCTATCAAGATTGGTTCATCTTGTTGGGGATAGCTAGCTAGGGTTTATAGGTCCTTATAAGCATGATTGATGATGATTATATATTTACTTCAAAAGAATAACTGTTGAAGAACATACTTCTTAAGGAATAAGAAGTATCCCAATTAGGTTTAAGGTTGTCGAGGTTTTGCTATTGGATTTTTACTAAGTAAGATATAGTTGATTCCTAAGTAGGATGGTTCACAAGTATCTCACACTAGTAGGGTTTAGTGGAACAGGGTTATGTAATGTCAAATAGTGGGTATGGTTGCTATTAGGGTTCATCACAATGGTGTGATGCTAAATAGGATAAATAAGGATGATGGCTTTGGTAATAGGATCTAGGGTTTACACTTGGTTGACCCTACTTGATCATTTAAGTCTGATGAGGATGAACACATGGGATGCTAATTAGTAGTGATGTGGTTCCCATATTTTATGTGGTCATGATAAACATTTAGTAGCTACTATGGTTCTATGATTGAAAGGAACTATTATGATCACATGCTCCAACCTAAGGTTTAGGTTAGAAGCAACTAGTCGTCAACCCGTGCACCCGCACGGGCTAGCTGTTTTCATGAACAAATGGATATTTACAAATCAAGAAAAAAATGTTTTCAAAATTACGTTCACATTTAGTTTCTACAAATTTAAATATCACAAACCTATATAAGCTTGTATTTTCCTAACATAACATCTAATTGTACATATAATAGTTCTTACCACCAAATGGTATAGATATACTTCTGCTATTATCTCTCGATTGGAATATTTTTGTTTTGAGTTTCAAATGACGAAGAGATGCTAATGCTTTCTTAGTTTTTCAAGTATAGAGAAACATATTATTTGAATATAATAAATATCCTTTCCGTATCAGAGTCTTTAGTTCAGTCATTTTGATTGGAACATAAAAGTTAGTAAGATTACTGATTTATGATTTAGAAGGGATTAAGAAGGATAATATATCAATATTACAATATTAGTACATAATACCCAATTATTAAATGCACGTGACCTCTTGAGCATCTTAACTGCCAATATTAACATGGAGAAGTGAGTTACATTGTTCTAAAATTCAATCCAGGATCAGTTTGACTTCTAAGTAGGAGAACAACATCAGGTTACTTAATATGAGGCATGTATATATTAGCCGCATCTGAATTGGAAACTCAATTCGGCTCCTGGGTGCATATGATCCCTATACCATAAAAACATATTTCGAAATGTCGAAAAATTGTGGCGAAAAATTCTACATGTACATTTCCATACTATATGTGTGTTTACCAAGTTTCGCGAAATAATGATAATTTTTGAAGTCTATGCAAAAATGAGAAAACTTTTCTTGTGAAAAGCTTTCCTTTTAGCACCGATTTTTGTCTTTTTACAGAAGCCACACGATAAGTTGATTTTTCCTGAAACAACTTTGTAAGCTAGTAGCACGTGAAGATGTATGTGTGAATTTTTTGTTTCAAATTTTTTGACATGTTGGAATGTATCTAAGGTGCATTTCAACATAAAGGAGCATATACTCCCATGTGCCAAAACATCACTCCCCATCTGAATTCTTTAGTTTAGACATTTATGGGTAAACGGGTAGAAGGAAGGATACATGTTATGTGGCTAAGGAGAAGTGAGGTGCAAGAAAAATATGTGTATTACTACTAAGTTTTGATGACAATATCATGACATATCTAAGAAACGGAATTTGATACCAATGATATGCATTGATTAATTGTGAAAAATATAATTGAAACTTTATACGTGAGTTTAATGTGGAGTGAGGAAAATGTACACCCGTAATTAGTTTCTTTAAATTGTATATCTCAGATCATCAGAGAAGTTGATATGATCAATCTCACGCTAGATGTGATACTTTTAGAGCATGCATGGTGGACATTGCTAGAGTGTTTGTTAACTTCTCCAAATAGAGAATATAATTCTGCTCAAGGCACAAATGAAAACAAATACAATCGTGTTTTCCAAATTCATTACCAAAACTCTACATGCATGGCATACATATCACCGTGCATGCAATTAAATCCTATATTCACATGGAAAAGTAGAGAACAAAAATAAACAGGTGTTCTTAATCGTAAGTAGGACCAACAAATATCAAGGTTTAAACTGAAACTTTTTGTGAATTGTCAATTAGTACGAAGAGCTGCAAAGGTTCATCACCTAGGATTCCCAAAGAATACCACGTATAGGGAGCATGCAAAAATTATTATATTGTACTTCCAACAATAATATAAAAGGAGATTCCATTACTTCACCCATAGTGTATGCAAAGAATTTCAGCAATTAAATGGATATCCAGCTGCACAATAACAAATCCAGAAGAAATTACAATCAGTATAGTTTCAACCCAAAACATGAATGAATACTTTACCATCATCACTGCATGAGGAATGGTATTTCCGAATTTCATGAATTTTTCGATGTAGTTATTTTGGTCTCCTACTTATAAGGCGAACACAAAGACACAACTATACTATACACCCACCATATGGCTTGTATATACATGCATCAGCCATTATAAGGATGCAACACAATATCTTATTATTATAAGACGAACTCATGCTATATACACCAGCCAGGTAGCCTAAAATCATGAAAAAAAATACCAAAGAGAAGAACTACCTAAAATAATTCAAATGATGATGTTTTAACACGTAGGTATATCCAAGTTGCATGATGGCATTACCTGATTTGCAACGTCTACATCTCAGGACACTGACTTTATTCACCGTTTGTGCAGTGGGAGTTCATTGCTCGAGTGCATCATTCTTGCGTCTCTCGGATGAATATTTCTTCCATCCCACGACACGCTGTCGGTCGCTAGCTCCATCTTGCTGAAATTTTTATGCAGGTTCTAGCGACCGCAAGGACACGCCGGTTGGCTCCATCTCTCTGTCGTACTCACGCTGGTTGAAGGAGACAGATATGATGTATGAGAAAAAAAACTTAGAGCATGCAGTTCCCCGCCGCCTGACCACAACAGAGATGCGGTTTCTTTTGAACTACCATCGATCGGTAGATCATCTCCTCAGAGGGAAGCACATATGAATCATCATAACCGTTGGATCCAAACAATAAGAGACGTTAGATTGCTGAGTGGTTTAACAAAATTAAGAGATTAAATAAAAGGTTGCACAGGAGCCGATCGATGAGATACTTAACTGGATTGCGGCCCTCTTTTAGATCTGCAACATAACAATAAAGCAGGGGAATTAAGGACGATATGAGAAGTCCTTGAGAAGTACTTCATTGAAATATAATCAAAAGCTATTCAGGAGTGTTTAATTATATATTAAAGAACATAAGAAGCTAGAAAATTTACATCAGTAGCACATGATCCTAAGCATCGCTCCTTGCTCCGTTGCACATGAGCTATACCGTCCATGGCTCCATGTGCACAAAATTAATTTATGATGCTACAGTAAATGATCGGGCAATTAAGTTGTTAGTATCTGGATGGCTAATTCCATACGCTCCTTTCCATGGAAGCTATATATGCGATGCCGTAATCTTGGCATCAGCCGGCGCTATGCCACAACTTTCCGCTGTCGTTCGTGCGCTACTGCACAATCTATATATACTGCATACAGGTGACTAAAAGATTGGTGGATGGCTAACGCATCCAAATCGTCCCGGACAGATCAGGAGAGTCCTTTTTTAATCAATGATTGGCGGTTGGAGATTTTATGGTCTCGTTTTTTTTTCTTTCACGTAAGCTGGAAGAGACGAATTCAAAGGATTGTCTCCTGATTAATCCAACGACTTAAAATGAATTGTGAAAGTATGGAACGGACCTATTTTACCAACCTATTGGATTAATGCGAAGCCTAGGATGGAATATCTTGGAAGTTACAATTTAATCGCCACCAGATCAATTGGTTGAGCCATCCCAGCGGAAAAATAGTACGGGCAATCATGATTTAAAACAGACGTGTATATGTTGGACTTCTATTTCTTGTATGGATGTCTATAAATCAGGCGTACAGGACCAAAACAATATTCAGGCTCGCCCCAGCTTCTATGACGTGACAACAGAAAATAAATGCACCTAGGCGACTTGGTGCGTTACATTAAAATTACGACTCTTTTCCACTAATCCTAGCCATATATTTTAGATCTAATTGTCTTAATTATTCTGATGATGTGGATTAACGTGGAGCTTTGTATGGTGCCTCCAATTAGTAAATATAAAATTTATCATCATATCATCAAGAAACTTTGTTGCCGCGCCTAAGGTGATGGACATAAAAGTACCTCCAACAGCTGAATCCAATAGGTTCCGTGAAGAAAAATTCAATTCTGCATAGAAGGTTTGGATGATCATCCAAGTAGTTAGTCCATGGGTAGGGCAATTCTTCACCAAAGATTTCATTCTCTCCCATGCTTGAGCAACATGTTCATTATCCAATTGCTTAAAATTCATTATGCTTCTTCTCAAAGATATAATTTTAGCGGGAGGATAATATCTACCAATGAAAGCATCCTTACATTTAGTCCATGAATCAATACTATTCTTAGGCAAAGATAGCAACCAATCTTTAGCTCTTCCTCTTAAGGAGAAAGGAAACAATTTTAATTTTATAATGTCACCATCTATATCCTTATATTTTTGCATTTCACAAAGTTCAACAAAATTATTAAGATGGGCAGCAGCATCATCAGAACTAACACCAGAAAATTGCTCTCTCATAACAAGATTTAGTAAAGCAGGTTTAATTTCAAAGAATTATGCTGTAGTAGCAGGTGGAGCAATAGGTGTGCATAGGAAATCATTATTATTTGTGCTAGTGAAGTCACACAACTTAGTATTCTCAGGAGTACCCATTTTAGCAGTAGTAAATAAACCAAACTAAATAAAGTAAATGCAAGTAACTAATTTTTTTGTGTGTTTTTAATATAGAGAACGCAAACAAGACAGTAAATAAAGTAAAACTAGTAACTAATTTTTTTGTATTTTTGATATAGAAAGCAAACAAAGCAGTAAATAAAGTAAAGCAAGACAAAAACAAAGTAAAGAGATTGGATGTGGGAGACTCCCCTTGCAGTGTGTCTTGATCTCCCCGGCAACGGCGCCAGAAAAAGTTGCTTGATGGCGTGCAAGACACACGTCCGTTGGGAACCCCAAGAGGAAGGTGTGATGCGTACAACAGCAAGTTTTCCCTCAGTAAGAAACCAAGGTTATCGAACCAGTAGGAGTCAAGGAACACGTGAAGGTCGTTGGTGGCGGAGTGTAGTGCGGCGCAACACCAGGGATTCCTGCGCCAACGTGGAACCTGCACACCACAATCAAAGTACTTTGCCCCAACGTAACAGTGAGGTTGTCAATCTCACCGGCTTGCTGTAAACAAAGGATTAAATGTGTAGTGTGGAAGATGATGTTTGTTTGCGAAGAACAGTAAAGAACAGAGTTTGCAGTAGATTGTATTTCAGATGTAAAGAATGGACCGGGGTCCACAGTTCACTAGTGGTGTCTCTCCCATAAGATAAATGGCATGTTGGGTGAACAAATTACTGTTGGGCAATTGACAAATAGAGAGGGCATAACAATGCACATACATATCACGATGACTACTATGAGATTTAATCAGGGCATTACGACAAAGTACATAGACCGCTATCCAGCATGCATCTGTGCCTAAAAAGTCCACCTTCAGGTTATCATGCAAACCCCTTCCAGTATTAAGTTGAAAACAACAGACAATTGCATTAAGTATGGTGCGTAATGCAATCAACACAAATATCCTTAGACAAAGCATTGATGTTTTATCCCTAGTGGCAATAGCACATCCACAACCTTAGAACTTTCACATCACTTGTCCCAGATTCAATGGAGGCATGAACCCACTATCAAGCATAAATACTCCCTCTTGGAGTCACAAGTATCAACTTGGCCGAGCCTCTACTAGCAACGGGAGAGCATGCAAGAACATAAACAACATACATGATAGATTGATAATCAACTTGACATAGTATTCCATATTCATCGGATCCCAACAAACACAACATGTAGCATTACAAATAGATGATCTTGATCATGATAGGCAGCTCACAAGATCTAACATGATAGCACAATGAGGAGAAGACAACCATCTAGCTACTGCTATGGACCCATAGTCCAGGGGTGAACTACTCACACATCAACCCGGAGGCGATCATGGTGATGAAGAGTCCTCCGGGAGATGATTCCCCTCTCCTGCAGGGTGCCGGAGGCGATCTCCTGAATCCCCCGAGATGGGATTGGCGGCGGCGGCGTCTCTGGAAGGTTTTCCGTATCGTGGCTCTTGGTACTGGGGTTTTCGCGACCAAGGTTTTAAGTAGGCGGAAGGGCAGCATCGGTGGAGGCACGAGGGCCCCACACCATAGGGCGGCGCGGGCCCACCCTTGGCCGCGTGGCCCTGTGGTCTGGGCGCCTCGTCGCCCCACTTCGTATCCCCTCCGGTCTTCTGGAAGCTTCGTGGAAAAATAAGACCCTGGGCGTTGATTTCGTCCAATTCCGAGAATATTTCCTTTATAGGATTTCGAAACCAAAAATAGCGAGAAAACAGACAAGCGGCTCTTCGGCATCTCGTCAATAGGTTAGTGCCGGAAAATGCATAATAATGACATAAAGTGTGTATAAAACATGTGAGTATCATCATAAAAGTAGCATGGAACATAAGAAATTATAGATACGTTTGGGACGTATCAGTCTCCACCGGCAGGAAGTTCGCCCCCAACAACCCCAATAACCGCAACGGCCGTCTCTTCCACATGAACGCCGAAGAAGCCCAGGAAGCACCAGATGTTGTACTGGGTATGATTTCTGTTAACTCCGTACCTTCCAGAGTGTTGTTTGATTCTCGAGCATCGCATTCATTTGTCACTGAAGACTTTGCATGCACAAGTAAAATCCAACCCATCAGTTTGAAGCATATTATGATAGTTCAAATACCTGGGTCAACCACCAAAGCTAGAAAATTTTGCAAAGATGTGCCTATCAGAATCCATGAAGTAGATTTTTATGCCAATCTGATTGTTACGGGAACCAAAGGTTTGGAAGTCGTGCTAGGAATGGACTGGATGTCAAAACACCATGGATTGATTGATCGTGCTAAGAAAGCCATCACCATGACTAGTAGCACCTTGGTATCCTAGTAGAGCATGTATACGAAAGGTTGCCCAGAAAGTTTACCTGCAACCAAAGTGTAGCCAAGCCAACTCTGGATCAGATCAGGGTCGTTTGTCGATACCCTGATGTGTTTCCGAATGATCTACCCGGTATGCCCCCTGATCGGGATATTGAGTTTATCACCGAGTTAATCCCCGGACTGGACCTATAGCCCAGAGAGCCTATAGCATGAACCCCACAGAACTAGTGGAGCTGAAGAAGCAACTTGATGATATGTTAGCCAAAGGTTTGATTCAACCAAGTGCATCACCCTGGAGATCCCCAGTTTTGTTTGTGGACAAGAAGGATGGTGCCACTCGTTTATGTACGGATTATCGTAAGCTTAACGATGTCACCATCAAAAACAAATACCCCTTACCCAAGATAGAAGACCTGTTTGACCAGTTCACCGGTGCCAAAGTGTTCTCTAAGATTGATCTTAGGACTGGTTATCATCAGCTGAAGATCCGTGCGACGGATATCCCGAAGACTGCTTTCACCACCAGATATGGGTTGTATGAGTACAACGTCATGTCCTTTGGATTAACCAATGCCCCTGCTTATTTCATGAACCTCATGAATAAGATCTTCATGAACTTTTTGGACAAGTTTGCCGTTGTCTTCATCGACGACATCCTTATCTACTCCAAATCCGAAGAAGAACATCAGCAACATTTGGAGATCATCCTAGAAACCCTTAGACAGCACAAGTTGTATGCCAAGTTCAGCAAATGTGAGTTTTGGTTGAAGGAGGTAGGATTCCTGGGACATATCTTGTCTGCAGGAGGAATTGCCGTAGATCCCGCCAAGATCAAAATTGTTACAGAATGGCAAGCCCCAACCACCCAGACCGAGGTCCGCACTTTTCTTGGATTAGCCGGATATTACCGCAGATTTGTTGAAGGCTTTTCAAGCATAGCTAGACCAATGACCCTACTGTTGAAGAAGGACAAGAAGTATGAATGGACTGATAAATGTGAAGAAAGTTTCCAGCAGCTGAAGAGTAGATTGACCTCAGCCCCAATTTTGATCATGCCGGACATCACCAAGCCCTTTGACGTCTACTGCGACGCCTCCAAGATTGGTCTTGGATGTGTGTGGATGCAAGAAGGCAAGGTGATATCTTATCTGTCAAGACAACTGAAGCAACATGAGCAGAATTATCCAACCCATGACTTAGAGCTTGCAGCCGTAGTCTTAGCTTTGAAAGTTTGGCGTCATTACCTCATGGGTAATCGATGTGAGATCTACTCCGACCACAAGAGCCTGAAATATATCTTTACCCAGAAGGAGCTGAATATGAGGCAACATAGATGGATAGAATTGATCAAGGATTACGACATGGAAATTCACTACCACCCCAGCAAGGCCAATGTGGTAGCGGATGCCCTGAGTAGACTGCCCTGTTAGTTGAACTCCATGATCGCAATCGAGCAACCCAGCCTGTTTCATGAGTTTGAACAGTTTAGACTTGAACTAGTTAGTGAAGGATTCCTAGCCAGCATAGAGCTTCAACCCACCTTGATTAGCCAGATCAAGGAAGCCCAGAACGGAAACGCTAGCATCGACGGAATCAAGAACCAGATAGCTACAGGGAAAGCACCGGGATTCACTGAAGATGAAGCCGGAGTTCTTTGGTACAAGGGACGCCTATGTGTGCCAGCAGATTCTGAACTGAAGCAAGTCATCCTGCAAGAAGCCCATGACACCCTTTACTCAATTCATCCCGGAGGTACCAAGATGTATCAAGACCTGAAGGAACAATTCTGGTGGCATGGAATGAAGAGAGAAATTGGAAGCTACATCGCCAAGTGTGATATCTGTCAGCGAGTCAAGGCGGAACATCAGCGACCCGCAGGATTGCTGCAGCAACTGCAGATTCCAGAATGGAAGTGGGACTCGGTAGGAATAGACTTTATCACTGGTTTGCCCAAATCTAGCAAGGGAAATGATTCTATATGGGTAGTTGTTGATAGATTGACCAAGGTAGCCCATTTCATCCCTGTCAAGACCACATACCAAGGCCCAAAGTTAGCTGAGTTATACATCTCCAGAATAGTCGCCCTGCACGGAACCCCGAAGTCAATTGTGTCAGATAGAGGATCCCAATTCACCTCAAGATTCTGCGAGAAAGTGCATGAAGGACTAGGAACCCGGCTGAATTTCAGCACCGCGTATCATCCGAGACCGATGGACAGGTCGAAAGAGTCAACCGGATACTTGGAAGACATGTTGAGAGCATGTGTACTGGAATATGGATCTAAGTGGGAAGACTGCCTGCCTTACGCAAAATTCTCGTACAACAACAGTTACCAAGCCAGTTTACAGATGGCCCCCTTTGAAGCCCTTTACGGAAGGAAGTGATGTACCCCTCTGAATTGGTCAGAAGTCGGAGAGAGCCAAGTCTTTGGACCATATGTTCTTCGTGAAGCCGAAGAGAAGGTGCACAAGATCCGCGAATACCTCAAGACGGCGCAATCAAGACAGAAGAGCTACGCCGACAAGAGACGTCGAGAGATGACCTTCGAGATCGGAGATTTTGTCTATCTCAAAGTATCCCCCCTGAAAGGAATGCAGAGATTCCAGCTGAAAGGAAAGCTTGCACCCCGATATGTCGGACCCTTCAAAGTTCTGAGTCGCCGAGGGGAAGTATCTTATCAACTGGAACTACCGGAGGAAATGTCGGCCGTGCACGACGTGTTTCACATCTCACTACTCCGGAAGTGTCTAGAAGTGCCCGAGAAGACCGAAGTTTTCAAGAACATCGATCACAGATCGGTGGATATCAACAAGGACTTGACGTATCGCGAAGTGCCTATTCGCATCCTGGAAGAAGCTTTCAGAACCACCCGTACCCGGAGTATCAAGTTTCTGAAGATACAGTGGAGCAACCATACCGAAGACGAAGCCACTTGGGAGCGAGAAGACTACATGAAGAAGGAGTACCTAGATCTCTTTAGTACCTAATTTTCTTTAAGATCTCGGGACGAGATCTTTTGTAAGGGGGAAGGGTTTGTAACATCCCAAATTTCAAATAAATGAAGAAGAAGAATTCCAAGTATCCAAAATTTGGAACCAAAAAAAACTTTGAATTGCATATAGTGCTATGCATAGGACTTGTGCATTTTTGTGTGATATGCCATGATGATTGCTTGTGTGTTTATATACTAAACCCTAAAACCCTAAATTGATCATGAGAAGATCACAAATCAAATCCAAGAAAAAGAAAATAAATAAAATAGAAAAATCACAAAACCCTCACATATGGTTTATGCCATTTTTGTAATTCTTCAACCTAGACCATCTTGGCTTTCACCATTAGTTGTAATATGTTACTAAACACTTATTACCACTTTTGGAATCAAACAAACTCAAATCAAATCAAATTTGAACTCAAATTGTGATCACATGCAATATTGGTCAAATCTGCCAATTTCAGTCTGGTCACTACTTTGAGCCCCTGTATTTTGAGATTTTCAAACCAAACAGTTCCAATTATTTGCACCTCATCCACGTACACATCAAGGTGAACAACTTTGGTAAAGACCACCACTGCAAATTCATCTTGGATCAAAAACTATGCTCAAGCAAAGTTGAGACTTTTTAACAAATTCAACATCACCCCACTTTGCAATTTTTGCATTTCTTTTATTTTTATAATTCCACCACCACCATTGTGTCTCTCTGGTCATTTGCAACCAAATCAACCAACCCAATTTCAAATTTTGGAATTGCTTTGCATGGAGCAAATTTGACAAGAATTTGGAATGCAAATTTAACTCAAATCCAAAACACTATTTCAAATAGTGTTTGGCCAACCCTACCCTCACCACTTGGCTCAAACACGTCCACTGGTTCCCTCTCCACCTACACATTGCATAGCAACCCTAAGAGGAGGGCTACACATGGCATAGCCATGGCCATGCCGGCCATGAGCACCATGTCCACCCTCCCCTCTCTCTTTCCTTCCCCAACCCTGGCCACCTTAGCCAATTCGTGCCACCACACCCTACTGCATCCACTGGCCCTAGCCCTGGTCGAGGAGGAGCACGACAGACGCCGGACAGCACGCGCCCAGGACGGCTAGGCCATGCCGACGACGTTGCGCGCATGCCCACGGGCATGCCATGGCCACACGCCACCTCGACGCTCTACGCTGCCCCTGGACCCCCTCTCTGCATGTTGAGCATCGCCGTGACACCACGACGCCACCAGACACGCCCACGACACCGACCCGCGCCCGCCGCCGCCGGAGATGATGACCAAACCCCGCCTCGGGCGCGCCAGACCTCGCGACATCCCGACTGAATTAGGCACCGCCTAAGCTAGCTAGCGCTGCCCAAAGGATCGCCTGGATACGCGGAATAGGACGCCACCCTCGCCTAGCCCGCTAGCTCGCTGGAGAGCCCGCGCCCTTGTCGACTTCGCCGCAGCACCCACGGCCACCTCCGCGCCTATAAAAGGAGGCCTCCCCTCGACGATCTTTGCACACCATCACACTCCCCTCTCCTCCCTCGACCTCCTCAGCCACTCGCCGCTAGACATTGTTCGCCGTAGCTCGCCAATTGCCACACCACTGCCGTGCGCCACCGAAGAAGCTCGCCGTCGATTGGAGCCGCCCCAGGACACGCCACCGGTACCTGGAGCTTCGCCGTCGTCTACACCCTCGTCGAGCACACTGCCAACCACCGCTGGAGCCACGGTGAGCTCTCCGACCCCTAGCTCCGTCGCGCCAGTGAGATCTTCTCGCCGGCGACGACGACGACCCAGCACTGTTAGATCCCAATCTAATCCAACGGCTCAACCTCTCCCGTACCCCTTCGCGTTTAAATAGATGCTGACGGGTGGAGCCCACCCGTCAGGCAGCCCACGCGTGCGTGGATGCGTGGTGGGCTGGCCTTGCGCCGTTTAAACCATTTTGGCCCGTTTAGTTTCCCGCCGGCCCATTTCATTCAAATTCGAAATTCCAGTTTAAGTTAAATTCCAATACTGGCCCTGTTTTCAAAATTGAATAGATTCAAATTGGCTCAACCAAATTTGATGAATTATATACCATTGGAAATCTAGTAAAAAGATATACACAACCCCACTGGTCTCATCTTGATATTCATTGTGGAATTAATGTGACAAAAAGAACAAGTCAGGGACTTTTGCACATTCAAAAAATTATTAAAAATCAACCAAAAATTCTTTTGAGTTGATTTCAACTCTCATAGCTCACATTTCACTTACACTAATTGTTTCTGTAAAAATATGGCAGGGTTACTTTGAGGGATCATGGCCTGAAGTAAATAAAGGACTATATGGCTATTCTAGTCAAATGATATTGTCCAAAACTATTATGTAAATTTTATGAGAGGCTTGCTCTCATTTAAATCTTGTCCCAAGTACTTTCATATGAAGTGTGACCCTGGTCTAATTACTCTCACATGGAATTACTTGGTGATATTAAATCATAAGTGGTATTGTTAAATGGTATGAGGTATTCTACCTCATTTAAATTGTTTTCCCAAATGATGATGATGAATAGTTGACTTTGGTCAACATGGATTCATGCATGATGGTTTGAGGAGATTAAATCTTAATAAGATTCAATGAGAGGAAATTATTTCCTCAATGAATTAAATGAAAACCCTAAAGTAATATTGGTAATGAGAGGAAATTATTTTTCTCTTAATTAGAAAACAAAGCCAACTCACATGCTAGTAAGTGTCGATTGCTAGGATAGTTGTGTGAACCCATTGTGTGTGCTTAGTATAGCTCTTGAACCTTGTTTGGTGATTGTTACTTCGTATCCGTTTTAGACGCTAGCACCGAAGAGTACCAGGAGGAGGAGGTCTACCATCAAGAGGAGGAAGACCACTTTGACCAGTACACCACTCAAGGAAAGCTAATATTCTTGCAATTGCAAAGCTCTCATGAGCAAGGCACCACTCCACTTTACCTTGTGTTTAATGATCCCATCCCAAGCTTTTACATTGCAAGTTTTTTACTTTGTTTCTTTAAAGCTTACTTTTATAGTTAACTTTGGTCTAAGTATAGAGTAGAGCAAGAGTATCAAATTTAGCCTAAGAAGCTTATGAGTTAAGTAGCACCCATCATGACTAGTTGCTAGTGCTAACAAATAAAATTGGCTACTCTAGATGGGAACTCGTGAGTTTGAACTGAATTTGAAAACCTTGGAATGATGAAGTCATTCTATTGAAAGATGTTTGAAGGTGAATATGACTTGTGAATGACATAGTGATTTTTGATAAAAACTGATGTTGGTTTGAATGCGATACCTTACCAATATTTGAGTACCCCCACAATACCTGATTATGGGTAGGGCTTAACTGGAAGTTTATGTATCTTAGTATGGGTTCCCTCTAAACAAGCATCATAGGGGTTATGCCGAGGCTGCTGATACGTCTCCAACGTATCTATAATTTCTGATGTTCCATGCTAGTTTTATGACAATACCTACATGTTTTGCTCACACTTTATAATGATTTCATGCATTTTCCGGAACTAACCTATTAACAAGATGCCACAGTGCCAGTTCCTATTTTCTGCTGTTTTTGGTTCCAGAAAGGCTGTTCGGGCAATATTCTCGGAATTCGACGAAACAAAAGCCAAACATCTTATTTCACCGAGACGGACCAGGACACCAAAGGGGAGACGGAGAGGAGGCCCAGGGCCCCCGGACCACGGGCGGCGCGGCCTAGAGGGGGCGCGCCGGCCCTATGGGGAGGGAGCCCCCTGGCTCCTCCGACTCCGCCTCTTCACCTATATAACCCCTCGCGACGTAAAAACCTTACACCAATTGACGAAACTCCAGAAAGACTCCAGGGGCGCCGCCGCCATCGCGAAACTCCAATTTCGGGGGACAGAATCTCTGTTCCGGCACGCCGCCGGGACGGGAAGTGCCCCGGAAGCCATCTCCATCGACGCCACCGCCTCCATCATGCTCCAGTGAGTAGTTCCCCCATGGACTACGGGTTCTAGCGAGTAGCTAGTTGGTACTCTATCTCCCATTTACTTCAATACAATGATCTCATGAGCTGCCTTACATGATTGAGATTCATCTGATGTAATCGGTGTTGTGTTTGTTGGGATCCGATGAATTGTTACATTATGATCAGTCTATCTATAAGTTTGTGAAGTTATTGTTGCTGCAATCTTGTTGTGTTTAATGCTTGTCACTAGTACACGAGTGGCATGTGATACATCTCACCCCTCGGACTATGGGTCCATAGCAGTAGCTAGATGGTTGTCTTCTCCTCATTGTGCTATCATTGTCTGATCTTGTGAGCTGCCTATCATGATCAAGATCATCTATATGTAATTCTATATGTTGCGTTTGTTGGGATCCGATGAATAGAGAATACTTGTTATGTTGATTATCAAAGTTATGCTTATGTGTTGTTTATGATCTTGCATGCTCTCCGTTATTAGTAGATGCTCCGGCCAAGTAGATGCTTTTAACTCCAAGAGGGAGTACTTATGCTCGATAGTGGGTTCATGCCTCGCATTGACACTCGGGACAGTGATGTAAAGTTCTAAGGTTGTGTTGTGTCGTTGCCACTAGGGATAAAACATTGATGCTATGTCTAAGGATGTAGTTGTTGATTACATTACGCACCATACTTAATGCAATTGTCTCGTTGCTTTGCAACTTAATACTCGGAGGGGGTTCTGATGATAACCCGAAGGTGGACTTTTAGGCATAGATGCACTGGATGGCGGTCTATGTACTTTGTCGTAATGCCCAATTAAATCTCACTATACTCATCATGATATGTATGTGCATTGTCATGCTCTCTTTATTTGTCAATTGCCCAACCGTAATTTGTTCACCCAACATGCTGTTTGTCTTATGGGAGAGACACCTCTAGTGAACCGTGGACCCCGGTCCAATTCTCTTTTACCGAAATACAATCTATCGCTAATACTTGTTTTTACTGTTTTCTCTGCAAACAATCATCTTCCACACAATACGGTTAATCCTTTGTTACATAGCAAGCCAGTGAGATTGACAACCTCACTGTTTCGTTGGGGCAAAGTACTTTGGTTGTGTTGTGCAGGTTCCACGTTGGCGCCGGAATCTCTGGTGTTGCGCCGCACTACATCCCGCCGCCATCAACCTTCAACGTGCTTCTTGGCTCCTCCTGGTTCGATAAACCTTGGTTTCTTCTCGAGGGAAAACTTGCTGTCAGTGCGCATCATACCTTCCTCTTGGGGTTGCCCAACGAACGTGTGAAATACACGCCATCAAGCTATTTTTTCCGGCGCCGTTGCCTGGGAGATCAAGACACGCCGCAAGGGGAGTCTCCACTTCTCAATCTCTTTACTTTGTTTTTGTCTTGCTTTATTTTATTTACTACTTTGTTTGCTGCACTTATATCAAAACACAAAAAAATTAGTTGCTAGCTTTACTTTATTTACTGTCTTGCACTCTATATCAAAAACACACAAAAATTAGTTACTTGTTTTACTTTACTTAATATCATGCATGTTTTTATTTCACTAGTTAAGCATAATGGACAACAATATGAGCTTCTTATTCTATTTCCTGAATTAAAACATGGATTGTTTGATGCGAAAATTAAAAAAACCTATGGAATCTTATTTGCATGCCGGGTAGTAATATTAGTATGAACGCTTTGAACACCATTGTTGATAATGATATAGAAAGTTCTAAGCTTGGGGAAGTTGGTTTTCATGATATTTTTAGTCCCCCAAGCATTGAGGAGAAAATTTTCTTTGATGATACTTTTGCCTCCTATTTGATGATGATAATGATAGTGGTCTTTGGTGCCACCTACTATGGAGAGTAAATTTTGTTGTGATTATACTATGCCTCCTACACTTGATGAGAATAATAATGATAGCTACTTTGTTGAATTTGCTCCCACTACAACTAATAAAATTGATTATGCTTATGTGGAGAGTAATAATTTTATGCATGAGACTCATGATAAGAATGCTTTATGTGATAGTTATATTGTTGAGTTTGCTCATGTTGCTACTGAAAGTTATTATGAGAGAGGAAAATATGGTTGTAGAAATTTTCATGTTACTAAAACACCTCTCTATGTGCTGAAATTTTTGAAGCTACACTTGTTTTATCTTCCTATGCTTGTTACTTTGCTCTTCATGAACTTGTTTATTTACAAGATTCCTATGCATAGGAAGCATGTTAGACTTAAATGTGTTTTGAATTTGCCTCTTGATGCTCTCTTTGCTTCAAATACTATTTCTTGCGAGTGCATCATTAAAACTCACTGAGCCCATCTTAATGGCTATAAAGAAAGAACTTCTTGGGAGATAACCCATGTGTTATTTTGCTACAGTACTTTGTTTTATATTTTGTGTCTTGGAAGTTGTTTACTACTGTAGCAACCTCTCCTTATCTTAGTTTTGAGTTTTGTTGTGCCAAGTTAAGTCTGTTGATAGAAAAGTAAGTACTAGATTTGGATTACTGCGCAGTTCCAGATTTCTTTGCTGTCACGAATCTGAGCCCACTGCCCTGCAGGAAGCTCAGAAAATTATGCCAATTTACGTGCATGATCCTCAGATATGTACGCAACTTTCATTCAATTTGAGCATTTTCATTTGAGCAAGTCTGGTGCCATTTTAAAATCCGTCAATACGAACTGTTCTGTTTTGACAGATTCTGCCTTTTATTTCGCATTGCCTCTTTCGCTATGTTGGATGAATTTCTTTGATCCACTAATGTCCAGTAGCATTATGCAATGTCCAGAAGTGTTAAGAATGATTGTGTCACCTCTGAATATGTCAATTTATATTGTGCACTAACCCTCTAATGAGTTGTTTCGAGTTTGGTGTGGAGGAAGTTTTCAAGGATCAAGAGAGGAGTATGATGCAACATGATCAAGGAGAGTGAAAGCTTTTAAGCTTGGGGATGCACCCGTGGTTCACCCCTGCATATATCAAGAAGACTCAAGCTGCCTAAGCTTGGGGATGCCCAAGGCATCCCCTTCTTCATCGACAAATTATC
>NC_061508.1:93371207-93406049 GCF_022539505.1 Lolium rigidum
TGTAGACAACGAAGAAGTCCCTAGTATGCCTCTTAAACTAGCTTGTTGATTAATGGATGATTAGTTTCATAATCATGAACATTGGATGTTATTAATAACAAGGTTATATCATTATATGAATGATGTAATGGACACACCCAATTAAGCGTAGCATAAGATCTCGTCATTAAGTTATTTGCTATAAGCTTTCGATACATAGTTACCTAGTCCTTATGACCATGAGATCATGTAAATCACTTATACCGGAAAGGTACTTTGATTACATCAAACGCCACTCGCGTAAATGGGTGGTTATAAAGGTGGGATTAAGTATCCGGAAAGTATGAGTTGAGGCATATGGATCAACAGTGGGATTTGTCCATCCCGATGACGGATAGATATACTGCGGCCCTCTCGGTGGAATGTCGTCTAATGTCTTGCAAGCATATGAATAAGTTCATAAGAGACCACATACCACGGTACGAGTAAAGAGTACTTGTCGGAGACGAGGATGAACAAGGTATAGAGTGATACCGATGATCAAACCTCTGGACAAGTAAAATATCGCGTGACAAAGGGAATTGGTATCGTATGTGAATGGTTCATTCGATCACTGAAGTCATCGTTGAATATGTGGGAGCCATTATGGATCTCCGGATCCCGCTATTGGTTATTGGTCGGAGTGAGTACTCAACCATGTCCGCATAGTTCGCGAACCGTAGGGTGACACACTTAAGGTTTGATGTTGAAATGGTAGAACTTGAATATGGAATGGAGTTCGAATATTTGTTCGGAGTCCCGGATGAGATCCCGGACATCACGAGGAGTTCCGGAATGGTCCTGAGAATAAGATTCATATATAGGAAGTCATATTCCAAGTTTGGAAATGATCCGGTGCATTTATGGCAGGTTCTAGAAGGTTCTAGAAAAGTCCGGAAGAAATCACCATGGAAAGTAGAGTCCCGGAGGGACTCCACCTTGCATGGCCAGCCAACCCTAAGGGGAGGAGTCCAAGGTGGACTCCTCTAGGGTGGCCGGCCAACCCACCTCAAGGAAAGGTGGGAGTCCCACCTTGGGTAGGACTCCCTCCTTGAGTAGGTTTCCCACATATGGGAGGTTTTAGTGTTGGGGTCTTATTCGAAGACTTGGACAACTTATCAGGTCACCTCTTCATCGAAGCTTGGGGATGCCCAAGGCATCCCTTCTTCATCGACAACTTATCAGGTCACCTCTAGTGAAACTATATTTTTATTCTGTCACATCTTATGTGCTTTACTTGGAGCGTCTGTTTGTTTTTGTTTTTGTTTGAATAAAATCGGATCCTAGCATTCCTTTTTTGGGAGAGAGACACGCTCCGCTGTTTCATATGAACACATGTGTTCTTAGCTTTACTTTTAATGTTCATGGCGAAGGTTGAAACTGCTTCGTTCATTGTTATATGGTTGGAAACAGAAAATGCTTCATGTGGTAATTGGTATAATGTCTTGAATAATTTGATACTTGGCAATTGTTGTGCTCATATAGATCATGTTTAAGCTCTTGCATCATATTGAGTCTAGATATTTTCTGGTTAAGGTGTTTGAACAACAAGGAGACAGCGTAGAGTCTTATAATGCTTGCAATATGTTCTTATGTAAGTTTTGCTGTACCGTTTTATACTTGAGTTTGCTTCAAACAACCTTGCTAGCCTAGCCTTGTATTGAGAGGAATTCTTCTCGTGCATCCAAATCCTTGAGCCAAAAACTATGCCATTTGTGTCCACCATACCTACCTACTACATGGTATTTCTCTCGCCATTCCAAAGTAAATTACTTGAGTGCTACCTTTAAAATTCTATTCTTTGTCTATGCAATATATAGCTCATGGGAAAATAGCCTTAAAAACTATTGTGGTGAAGAATATGTAGCTATGTATCTTATTTCTTATAAGTTGCTTGTTGAGCGGTAACCATGCTTCTGGGGACGCCACCAACTATTACACCTTTGTTGAATATCATGTGAGTTGATATGCATGTTTGTCTTGTCTGAAGTAAGGGTGATTTATCATGATCAAATGGTTTGGGTATGCATATTGTTAGAGAAGAACATTGGGCCGCTAACTAAAGCCATGAATCATGGTGGAAGTTTCAGTTTGGACAATTAATCCTCAATCTCCTATTAGAATATTATCAGTTGTTGAATGCTTATGCATTAAAGAGGAGTCCATTATCTGTTGTCTATGTTGTCCCGGTATGGATGTCTAAGTTGAGAATAATCAAAAACGAGAAATCAAATGCGATCTTTCTCCTTAGACCTTTGTACGAGCGGCATAGAGGTACCCCTTTGTGACACTTGGTTGAAACATATGTTATGCAATGATAATCCATGTAAATCCAAGCTAATTAGGACAAGGTGCGAGCACTATTGGTAATATATGCATGAGACTTGCAACTTATAGGATGTCTTATACATAACACATATTATTTATTACTACCGTTGACAAAATTGTTTCTATGTTTTCAAAATGAAAAGCTCTAGCACAAAAATAGTAATCCATGCTTCCCTCTGCGAAGGGCCATTCTTTTACTTTATGTTGAGTCAGTTTACCTATCTTCTTCTATCTTAGAAGCAAACACTTGTGTCAACTGTGTGCATTGATTCTTACATGTTTACCTATTGCACTTGTTATATTACTTCGTGTTGACAATTATCCATGAGATATACATGTTGAAGTTGAAAGCAACTTCTGAAACTTATATCTTCCTTTGTGTTGCATCAAAGCTTTCTACTAAGAATTTATTGCTTTATGAGTTAACTCTTATGCAAGTCTTATTGATGCTTGTCTTGAAAGTATTATTCATGAAAAGTCTTTGCTATATGATTCAGTTGTTTATTCATTGTCTTTACCATTGCTTCGAATCGCTGCATTCATCTCATATGCTTTACAATAGTATTGATCAAGATTAAGATAGCATGTCACTTCGTAAATTATCTTTGTTATCGTTTACCTACTCGAGGGCGAGTAGGAACTAAGCTTGGGGATGCTTGATACGTCCCAAACGTATCTATAATTTCTTATGTTCCATGCTACTTTTATGATGATACTCACATGTTTTATACACACTTTATGTCATTATTATGCATTTTCCAGCACTAACCTATTGACGAGATGCCGAAGAGCCGATTGTCGTTTTCTGCTGTTTTTGGTTTCGGAAATCCTACAAAGGAAATATTCTCGGAATTGGACGAAATCAACGCCCAGGGTCTTATTTTTCCACGAAGCTTCCAGAAGACCGGAGGGGATACGAAGTGGGGCGACGAGGCGCCCAGACCACAGGGCCGCACAGCCAAGGGTGGGCCCGCGCCGCCCTATGGTGTGGGGCCCTCGTGCCTCCACCGACGCTGCCCTTCCGCCTACTTAAAGCCTTCGTTGCGAAAACCCCAGTACCGAGAGCCACGATACGGAAAACCTTCCAGAGACGCCGCCGCCGCCAATCCCATCTCAGGGGATTCAGGAGATCACCTCCGGCACCCTGCCGGAGAGGGGAATCATCTCCCGGAGGACTCTTCATCACCATGATCTCCTCCGGATTGATGTGTGAGTAGTTCACCCCTGGACTATGGGTCCATAGCAGTAGCTAGATGGTTGTCTTCTCCTCATTGTGCTATCATGTTAGATCTTGTGAGCTGCCTATCATGATCAAGATCATCTATTTGTAATGCTACATGTTGTGTTTGTTGGGATCCGATGAATATGAAATACTATGTCAAGTTGATTATCAATCTATCATATATGTTGTTTATGTTCTTGCATGCTCTCCGTTGCTAGTAGAGGCTCTGGCCAAGTTGATACTTGTGACTCCAAGAGGGAGTATTTATGCTCGATAGTGGGTTCATGTCTCCATTGAATCTGGGACAGTGACAGAAAGTTCTAAGGTTGTGGATGTGCTGTTGCCACTAGGGATAAAACATCAATGCTTTGTCTAAGGATATTTGTGTTGATTACATTACGCACCATACTTAATGCAATTGTCTGTTGTTTGCAACTTAATACTCGAAGGGGTTCGGATGATAACCTGAAGGTGGACTTTTTAGGCATAGATGCATGTTGGATAGCGGTCTATGTACTTTGTCGTAATGCCCTGATTAAATCTCATAGTAGTCATCGTGATATGTATGTGCATTGTTATGCCCTCTCTATTTGTCAATTGCCCAACTGTAATTTGTTCACCCAACATGCCATTTATCTTATGGGAGAGACACCACTAGTGAACTGTGGACCCCGGTCCATTCTTTACATCAGAAATACAATCTACTCCAAACTCTGTTCTTTACTGTTCTTCGCAAAGAAACATCATGTTCCACACTATACATTTAATCCTTTGTTTACAGCAAGCCGGTGAGATTGACAACCTCACTGTTACGTTGGGGCAAAGTACTTTGATTGTGTTGTGCAGGTTCCACGTTGGCGCCGGAATCTCTGGTGTTGCGCCGCACTACACTCCGCCACCAACGACCTTCACGTGTTCCTTGACTCCTACTGGTTCGATAACCTTGGTTTCTTACTGAGGGAAAACTTCCTGCTGTACGCATCACACATTCCTCTTGGGGTTCCCAACGGACGTGTGTCTTGCACGCCATCAGAGACACGGCGTTGCTGCTGAGCAGGTGCAACTGTGTTGGTGGCAGTCTTGGCTAACCTCTTGGGGCACTCGTTGGAGTAGTGTCCCACCACTCCACACTCATAGCAAGTGATGGTGGACTTATCCTTGGGTGCGACGGGGATGGTGTTGCTCCCAGTCCTCGAAGCAGTTTTGGTGTTGTTGGTGTTGTTGGGGGCTCTGGGCGGAGCGCGGTTGAAGTTGTTGTTGTTGTTGTTGTTGTTGTAGTTGCTGTTGTTGTGGTGGCCTCCTGGCCTGGGGTTTCCTCCACTCCGGTTCTGAAAACCGGGGCGTGAAGTCTGCATCGGGGGCTTGTTGTTTCTTGGGGCAAAACCTCCGCTTGAGCTGGGGCGATACTTCGGGGCATTGCTGGGCCCACTCTGGTGCATCATGCGGCGTTTGCGGTTCTCGTTGGCTTGGTTGAGCTTGCCCTCCATCTGGATGGCGGAGTCCACTAAGGCTTCAAGGTCGGCGAAGGGGATGTTGACGAGCACAGTCTGCATCTCATCATGCAGTCAGTTCAGGAATCTCTCCTGCCTCTTCTCGATGGTGTCGGTCTCGTCGGGGGCGTACCTTGACAGTGTAAGGAACCTGTCGCGGTATTCTACCACCGTCATCCGTCCTTGCTTGAGTTCTCGGAACTCGTCCCTCATCTTCTTGATTAAACCCGGGGGCACGTGATACTTGCTGAACTTGAGCTTGAAATCTGCCCAAGTCATGACTTGTCCTGCGTTCATGGCACGGGTGCTGGTCCACCAGGCTCGGGCTGGTCCTGCAAGGTAGTGAGTGGCAAACAAGACCTTCTCTACGGCTTCGACTCCCGCTACTTCTATGTTGTTCTCCATAGTCTGGAGCCAATCATCGGCATCGAGTGGCTCTTCGGTCTTGCTAAACACCGGAGGGTTGGTGTTCTGAAAGTTCTTGAGCTTTGATCCGGGGTGATCATGGTTTCCATGGCCATGGTTGTTGTTAGCGATCTGTTGCAGTGCAGCTATGTTGGCTAGTCTTTCAGCTCTCTCATTCTCTCGATCTGCCATCAGGGTCTGCAGCAGTTGCATCATGGCGTCTTGATTTGCACCACGGGTTGGAGGGGCCATCTGAACATTGAGATAGAACATGAGATAAGAGGGAATTTTCTAAGGCTTAATTTGGGTAAGTTCAAAAAAAACTTGAAGTCTTTTGATGTAGACAAACACACATTCATTCATTCAAACATCACATGTTACAAGCTAACACACCCATGGTTTTAAGAACCATTTTTCTCAAGCTACGATACAAGGGACGGGATACAACTCACACCTACATAAGTGATCTAGTGCAACTACTCCTCATCATCCACATCGATCGGGACGAAGTCATCGGCTCCGGCCTCCAGGAACTCGTAGTCCTCGATATCAGTGTTCTCGTCCTCCTCGAAGTCATTGTCATCACTCAGGAAGGCTCCTCCTCCCTGAATGTCTTCACCTTCATCTTCCATCTCTCTCAGCTGGTCCTCTTGGGCCTTGACAGTGGCCTCTAAGGATGCTATCTTGGCGCGAAGGCGCGTGATGTTAGTGTCTTTCTTGTCACGCTGCAGGCGGAGTGACTTGCGGTCCTTGGCAAGCATCTTGATTGCATCGGCATGATGAGCCAGTGCAAGGTGAGTCTGGTTGGCGTAGGCGCGGGAGTTGTCCAGCTTCTGCTGAGTCTGGTACAGCATGAAGTCCAGATGCTCAGCTTGGTGCCTCAACTCGGGGTGGGGCTGCAGCTCCATGGGTACTCCTGCGACATCATGCCTCACGAGGTGAGCATAGCGAGACACTAAGAGTGCTACCACGTTCTGCCCGCACAGACGGGCAAGTGCTTCCTGAAGAGCACGTGCGAGTCCGTCCAGCCAGTTGCTCTCCCTGAAGGAGAAGAGGATCCTCTCAGAAGTAGGAGGCTCCATCTTGCCCCTCAAGTCAGCGGTGATGATCCACTGGAGCTCCCCTCCGGGCTGGTCGTTCACCTCGATTCCGTGGAACTCGGGGTGAGGGCGTCCAAGAAAGTCCGACACGGCATTGAGGTCATGCTCGAAGATCAGACTCCCGCCATTCCCAAGCTGGTAAAACTTGGTGTTGATAGGTTCATTGGGCTCCATCTGAAAGTGAATTGGATGAGTAAGTTAGAGAAGTGAACAAGTGTGTCAAAATTTTATGTAGATTCATAAGGAAGAGCATGATTCATTTCAAAAGATCTCAAAGACCAGAGTGTGAATAGTTTTTCATAAATATTCCCTTCATTTGGTTTCAAAACTAAGTTTTTCTGAACGTCCATTCTAACTAGGGTCTTCTAAGGTCAAACAATGGCTCTGATACCAACTTGTCAACAACCGGATTTTTAAGTCCAGATGCCTATTATGTCATACATCGCAGTCCCAGGAATATTGTTGTTGCGAGACATAACAGTCGAATATCATAAGTCATCGTTCATTACAAACCATACTTGTCTTACAAATTCAGATCACATGATCCATATTACACAAATAGTTGATCTAATGATCAACGAACACAGTTCATAGCGGAAGCGTAATAAAAGGGGACTATCTAGTCCACAGGACAACACTTGACGTCAGAAGATTCCTAGTTGTCGTAGGCGTCCTGCTGGTCGTCACCTTGGTAGTTCTGCTCCTCTTCATAGTCTGGCCATTTGAATAGCCAGGGACACAGCCGTGAGTACTTTAAGTACTCGCAAACTAATACTAGTGTAAGTGCTATCAATTCTAGTAAGGGGGTGCTAAGCTCTAGTTTATTTTGCATAAAGCCAGTTTTAGTTCACAAGTGTTTGATAAAAGACTCGTTCATATGCTAACTAACTCAAGTGGGAACATTAGTGTCATTCCCACAACTCAGTTGTGATTCAAGTCAAGTCACCATTCAGTTCATCAACTCCTTTCAAGAAAAATAACTGACAACTGGTACAGTATGGCCTTTCCAACCGTCCGTAACCGTGGACACGGCTATTCGAATAGATTTACACTCTGCAGAGTTTGCACACTTGTGCCACAACATTTGATTTCATCTGTCAGGGATAACCGTGAATCATCGTAACTCAGTACGCAGATCATCAACCATAACCTTTCACTTACATACCCTAGTATAGGTACCTCTCCCCATGAGCTTGGCCTCCCAGTGAAGACAAACCGTCGACTCGGGAACCGCACGAGGGCTTGGGCCGGACAATTCACCTCATTTCACATCATATCACTTTTAACGGAGGCAGACTCGACATAACCCCTATGATGCTTGTTCAGAGGGAACCCATACTAAGATACATAAACTTCCAGTTAAGCCCTACCCATAATCAGGTATTGTGGGGGTACTCAAATATTGGAAAGGTATCACATTCAAACCAACATCAGCTTTTATCAAAAATCACTATGTCATTCACAAGTCATATTCACCTTCAAAAATCTTTCAATAGAATGACTTCATCATTCCAAGGTTTTCAAATTCAGTTCAAACTCACGAGTTCCCATCTAGAGTAGCCAATTTTATTTGTTAGCACTAGCAACTAGTCATGAGGGGTGCTACTTAACTCATAAGCTTCTTAGGCTAAATTTGATACTCTTGCTCTATGATGGCGTGTATTTCACACGTTCGTTGGGCAACCCCAAGAGGAAGGTATGATGCGCACAGCAGCAAGTTTTCCCTCAGAAAGAAACCAAGGTTTATCGAACCAGGAGGAGCCAAGAAGCACGTTGAAGGTTGATGGCGGCGGGATGTAGTGCGGCGCAACACCGAGATTCCGACGCCAACGTGGAACCTGCACAACACAACCAAAGTACTTTGCCCCAACGAAACAAAGTGAGGTTGTCAATCTCACCGGCTTGCTGTAACAAAGGATTAACCGTATTGTGTGGAAGATGATTGTTTGCGAGAAAACAATGAGAAACAAGTATTGCAGTAGATTGTATTTCAAGTAAAGAGAATTGGACCAGGGTCCACAGCTCACTAGAGGTGTCTCTCCCATAAGACGAACAAGCATGTTGGGTGAACAAATTACAGCTTGGGCAATTGACAAATAAAGAGAGCATGACAATGCACATACATATCATGATGAGTATAGTGAGATTTAATTGGGCATTACGACAAAGTACATAGACCGCCATCCAACCGCATCTATGCCTAAAAAGTCCACCTTCAGGTTATCATCCGAACCCCTCCAGCATTAAGTTGCAAGCAACGGACAATTGCATTAAGTATGGTGCGTAATGTAATCAACAACTACATCCTTAGACATAGCATCAATGTTTTATCCCTAGTGGCAACAAAGACAACACAACCTTAGGGGTTTCGTCACTCCCCAGGTGTCAATGCAGGCATGAACCCACTATCGAGCATAAGTACTCCCTCTTGGAGTTAAAAGCATCTACTTGGCCATAGCATCTACTAATAACGGAGAGCATGCAAGATCATAAACAACACATAAGCATAACTTTGATAATCAACATAACAAGTATTCTCTATTCATCGGATCCCAACAAACGCAACATATAGAATTACATATAGATGATCTTGATCATGATAGGCAGCTCACAAGATCCGACAATGATAGCACAATGGGGAGAAGACAACCATCTAGCTACTGCTATGGACCCATAGTCCAGGGGTAGACTACTCACTCATCACTCCGGAGGCGACCATGGCGGTGTAGAGTCCTCCGGGAGATGATTCCCTCTCCGGCAGGGTGCCGGAGGCGATCTCCAGGATCCCCCGAGATGGGATCGGCGGCGACGGCGTCTCAGTAATGTTTTCCGTATCGTGGCTCTCGGCACTGGGGGTTTCGTCACGGAGGCTATTTGTAGGCGGAAGGGCAAGTCAAGAGGCGGCACAGGGGGCCCAAACCACAGGCCGGCGCGGCCAGGGGTGGGGCCGCGCCGCCCTAGGGTTTGGCCACCCCGTGGCCCCTCTTCGTCTCTCCTTCGGACTTCTGGAAGCTTCGTGAGAAAATAGGCCTCCGGGCTTTTATTTCGTCCAATTCCGAGAATATTTCTTTACTAGGATTTCGAAACCAAAAACAGCGAGAAAACAAGAATCGGCACTTCGGCATCTTGTTAATAGGTTAGTTCCAGTAAAATGCACGAATATGATATAAAGTGTGCATAAAACATGTAGATAACATCAATAATGTGGCATGGAACACAAGAAATTATCGATACGTTGGAGACGTATCAGCATCCCCAAGCTTAGTTCTCGCTCGTCCCGAGCAGGTAAAACGATAACAAAGATAATTTCGGAGTGACATGCCATCATAAACTTGATCATACTATTTGTAAAGCATATGTAGTGAATGCAGCGATCAAAACAATGTGTATGACATGAGTAAACAAGTGAATCATAAAGCAAAGACTTTTCATGAATAGCACTTCAAGACAAGCATCAATAAGTCTTGCATAAGAGTTAACTCATAAAGCAATAATTCAAAGTAAAGGTATTGAAGCAACACAAAAGAAGATTAAGTTTCAGCGGTTGCTTTCAACTTGTATCATGTATATCTCATGGATATTGTCAACATAGAGTAATATAATAAGTGCAATAAGCGAATATGTAGGAATCAATGCACAGCTTCACACAAGTGTTTGCTTCTTGAGGTGGAGAGAAATAGGTGAACCGACTCAACATTGAAAGTAAAAGAATGGTCCTCCATAGAGGAAAAGCATCGATTGCTATATTTGTGCTAGAGCTTTGATTTTGAAAACATGAAACAATTTTGTCAACGGTAGTAATAAAGCATATGCATCATGTAAATTATATCTTATAAGTTGCAAGCCTCATGCATAGTGTACTAATAGTGCTCGCACCTTGTCCTAATTAGCTTGGACTACCTGGATTATCACCGCAATACATATGCTTTACCCAAGTATCACAAAGGGGTACCTCTATGCCGCCTGTACAAAGGTCTAAGGAGAAAGCTCGCATTTGGATTTCTCGCTTTTGATTATTCTCAACTTAGACATCCATACCGGGACAACATAGACAACAGATAATGGACTCCTCTTTTAATGCTTAAGCATTCAACAACAATTAATTCTTTTCTCATTAGAGATTTGAGGATATTTGTCCAAAACTGAAACTTCCACCATGGAACATGGCTTTAGTTAGCGGCCCAATGTTCTTCTCTCACAATATGCATGCTCAAACCATTCAACTCAGTGTAGATCGCCCTTACTTCAGACAAGACGAACATGCATAGCAACTCACATGAAATTCAACAATGAATTGTTGATGGCGTTCCCCAGTAAACATGGTTATCGCACAACAAGCAACTTAATAAGAGATAAAGTGCATAATTACATATTCAATACCACAATAGTTTTTAGGCTATTTGTCCCATGAGCTATATATTGCAAAGGTGAATGATGGAATTTTAAAGGTAGCACTCAAGCAATTTACTTTGGAATGGCTGGAAAATACCATGTAGTAGGTAGGTATGGTGGACACAAATGGCATAGTGGTTGGCTCAAGTATTTTGGATGCATGAGAAGTATTCCCTCTCGATACAATGGTTTAGGCTAGCAAGGCTTATTTGAAACAAACACAAGGATGAACCGGTGCAGCAAAACTCACATAAAAGACATATTGAAAACATTATAAGACTCCACACCGTCTTCCTTGTTGTTCAAACTCAATACTAGAAATTATCTAGACCTTAGAGAAACCAAATATGCAAACCAAATTTTAGCATGCTCTATGTATTTCTTCATTAATGGGTGCAAAGCATATGATGCAAGAGCTTAAACATGAGCACAACAATTGCCAAGTATCACATTACCCAAAACATTTATAGCAATTACTACATGTATCATTTTCCAATTCCAACCATATAACAATTTAACGAAGGAGAAACTTCGCCATGAATACTATGAGTAGAAACCAAGGACATATTTGTCCATATGCTACAGCGGAGTGTGTATCTCTCCCATAAAGTGAATGCTAGGATCCATTTTATTCAAACAAAACAAAAACAAAAACAAAACGACGCTCCAAGAAAAGGCACATAAGATGTGGTGGAATAAAAATATAGTTTCAGGGGAGGAACCTGATAATATTGTCGATGAAGAAGGGGATGCCTTGGGCATCCCCAAGCTTAGACGCTTGAGTCTTCTTGATATATGCAGGGGTGAACCACCGGGTGCATCCCCAAGCTTAGAGCTTTCACTCTCCTTGATCATGTTGCATCATACTCCTCTCTTGATCCTTGAAAACTTCCTCCACACCAAACTCGAAACAACTCATTAGAGGGTTAGTGCACAATATAAATTGACATATTCAGAGGTGACACAATCATTCTTAACACTTCTGGACATTGCATAATGCTACTGGACATTAGTGGATCAAAGAAATTCATCCAACATAGCGAAAGAGGCAATGCAAAATAAAAGGCAGAATCTGTCAAAACAGAACAGTTCGTATTGACGAATTTTAAAATGGCACCAGACTTGCTCAAATGAAAATGCTCAAATTGAATGAAAGTTGCGTACATATCTGAGGATCATGCACGTAAATTGGCATAATTTTCTGAGCTTCCTGCAGGGCAGTGGGCTCAGATTCGTGACAGCAAAGAAATCTGGAACTGCGCAGTAATCCAAATCTAGTACTTACTTTTCTATCAACGGCTTAACTTGGCACAACAAAACTCAAAACTAAGATAAGGAGAGGTTGCTACAGTAGTAAACAACTTCCAAGACACAAAATAAAAACAAAGTACTGTAGAAAAATAACACATGGGTTATCTCCCAAGAAGTTCTTTCTTTATAGCCGTTAAGATGGGCTCAGCAGTTTTAATGATGCGCTCGCAAAAAATAGTATTTGAAGCAAAAGAGAGCATCAAGAGGCAAATTGAAAACACATTTAAGTCTAACATGCTTCCTATGCATAGGAATCTTGTAAATAAACAAGTTCATGAAGAGCAAAGTAACAAGCATAGGAAGATAAAACAAGTGTAGCTTCAAAAATTTCGGCACATAGGGAGGTGTTTTAGTAACATGAAAATTTCTACACCCATATTTTCCTCTCTCATAATAATTTTCAGTAGCAACATGAGCAAACTCAACAATATAACTATCACATAAAGCATTCTTATCATGAGTCTCATGCATAAAATTATTACTCTCCCCATAAGCATAATCAATTTTATTAGTTGTAGTGGGAGCAAATTCAACAAAGTAGCTATCATCATTATTTTCATCAAGTGTAGGAGGCATATTGTAATCATAATCAAATTTATCCTTCATAACAGGTGGTACCAAAAGACTACTATCATTATCATCACAAATAGGAGGCAAAGTATCATCAAAGAAAATTTTCTCCTCAATGCTTGGGGGACTAAAAATATCATGAAAACCAGCTTCCCCAAGCTTAGAACTTTCTATATCATTATCAACAATGGTGTTCAAAGCGTTCATACTAATATTACTACCAAGCATGCAAATAAGATTCCATAGGTTTTTTAATTTTCGCATCAAACAATCCATGTTTTAAATCAGGAAATAGAATAAGAAGCTCACTCTTGTACATTATGCCAAACTAGTGAAATAAAAACATGCATGATATTAAGTAAAGTAAAACAAGTAACTAATTTTTTGTGTTTTTGATATAGCAAACAAGATAGCAAATAAAGTAAAACTAGCAACTAATTTTTTGTGTTTTGATATAATGCAGCAAACAAAGTAGTAAATAAAATAAAGCAAGACAAAAACAAAGTAAAAAGATTGAGAAGTGGAGACTCCCTTGCAGGCGTGTCTTGATCTCCCGGCAACGGCGCCGTGAAAAAGAGCTTGATGGCGTGTATTTCACACGTTCGTTGGGCAACCCCAAGAGGAAGGTATGATGCGCACAGCAGCAAGTTTTCCCTCAGAAAGAAACCAAGGTTTATCGAACCAGGAGGAGCCAAGAAGCACGTTGAAGGTTGATGGCGGCGGGATGTAGTGCGGCGCAACACCGGAGATTCCGGCGCCAACGTGGAACCTGCACAACACAACCAAAGTACTTTGCCCCAACGAAACAGTGAGGTTGTCAATCTCACCGGCTTGCTGTAACAAAGGATTAACCGTATTGTGTGGAAGATGATTGTTTGCAGAGAAAACAGTGGAAACAAGTATTGCAGTAGATTGTATTTCAGTAAAGAGAATTGGACCGGGGTCCACGAGCTCACTAGAGGTGTCTCTCCCATAAGACGAACAGCATGTTGGGTGAACAAATTACGGTTGGGCAATTGACAAATAAAGAGAGCATGACAATGCACATACATATCATGATGAGTATAGTGAGATTTAATTGGGCATTACGACAAAGTACATAGACCGCCATCCAACTGCATCTATGCCTAAAAGTCCACCTTCGAAGTTATCATCCGAACCCTCCCAGTATTAAGTTGCAAAGCAACAGACAATTGCATTAAGTATGGTGCGTAATGTAATCAACAACTACATCCTTAGACATAGCATCAATGTTTTATCCCTAGTGGCAACAGCACAACACAACCTTAGGGGTTTCTGTCACTCCCCCAGGTGTCAATGCAGGCATGAACCCACTATCGAGCATAAGTACTCCCTCTTGGAGTTAAAAGCATCTACTTGGCCAGAGCATCTACTAATAACGGAGAGCATGCAAGATCATAAACAACACATAAGCATAACTTTGATAATCAACATAACAAGTATTCTCTATTCATCGGATCCCAACAAACGCAACATATAGAATTACATATAGATGATCTTGATCATGATAGGCAGCTCACAAGATCCGACAATGATAGCACAATGGGGAGAAGACAACCATCTAGCTACTGCTATGGACCCATAGTCCAGGGGTAGACTACTCACTCATCACTCCGGAGGCGACCATGGCGGTGTAGAGTCCTCCGGGAGATGATTCCCCTCTCCAGCAGGGTGCCGGAGGCGATCTCCAGGATCCCCCGAGATGGGATCGGCGGCGACGGCGTCTCGCAATGTTTTCCGTATCGTGGCTCTCGGCACTGCGGGGTTTCGTCACGGAGGCTATTTGTAGGCGGAAGGGCAAGTCAAGAGGCGGCACAGGGGGCCCAAACCACGGGCCGGCGCGGCCGGGGGTGGGGCCGCGCCGCCCTAGGGTTTGGCCACCCCGTGGCCCCTCTTCGTCTCTCCTTCGGACTTCGGAAGCTTCGTGAGAAAATAGGCCTCCGGGCTTTTATTTCGTCCAATTCCGAGAATATTTCTTTACTAGGATTTCGAAACCAAAAACAGCAGAACAACAGAATCGGCACTTCGGCATCTTGTTAATAGGTTAGTTCCAGAAAATGCACGAATATGATATAAAGTGTGCATAAAACATGTAGATAACATCAATAATGTGGCATGGAACACAAGAAATTATCGATACGTTGGAGACGTATCACTCTACTCTATACTTAGACCAAAGTTAACTATAAAAGTAAGCTTTAAAGAAACAAAGTAAAAACTTGCAATGCAAAAGCTTGGGATGGGATCATTAAACACAAGGTAAAGTTGAGTGGCGCCTTGCTCATGAGAGCTTTGCACTTGCAAGAATATTAGCTTGCCTTGAGTGGTGTACTGGTCAAAGTGGTCTTCCTCCTCTTGATGGTAGACCTCCTCCTCCTGGTACTCTTCGGTGCTAGCGTCTAAAAACGGATACGAAGTAACAATCACCAAACAAGGTTCAAGAGCTATACTAAGCACACACAATGGGTTCACACAACTATCCTAGCATTCCACACTTACTAGCATGTGAGTTGGCTTTGTTTTCTTATTAAGAGAAAAGTAATTTCCTCTCATTACCAATATTACTTTAGGGTTTTCATTTAAGTCCTTGAGGAAATAATTTCCTCTCATTGAATCTTATTAAGATTTAATCTCCTCAAACCATCATGCATGAATCCATGTTGACCAAAGTCAAATATTCATCATCATCATTTGGGAAAACAATTTAAATGAGGTAGAATACCTCATACCATTTAACAATACCACTTATGATTTAATATCACCAAGTAATTCCATGTGAGAGTAATTAGACCAGGGTCACACTTCATATGAAAGTACTTGGGACAAGATTTAAATGAGAGCAAGCCTCTCATAAAATTTACATAATAGTTTTGGACAATATCATTTGACTAGAATAGCCATATAGTCCTTTATTTACTTTAGGCCATGATCACTCAAAGTAACCCTGCCATATTTCTACAGAAACAATTAGTGTAAGTGAAATGTGAGCTGTGAGAGTTTAAATCAACTCAAAAGAATTTTTGGTTGATTTTTAATAATTGTTTGAATGTGCAAAAGTTCCTGACTTGTTCTTTTTGTCACACTAATTCCACAATGAATCTCAAGATGAGACCAGTGGGGTTGTGTAGATCTTTTTACTATCTTTCCAACGGTATATAATTCATCAAATTTCGTTGGGCCAATTTGAATCTATTTCAATTTTGAAAACAGGGCCAGTATTGAAATTTAACTTAAACTGGAATTTCGAATTTGAATGAAATGGGCCGGCGGGAAACTAAACGGGCCAAAATGGTTTAAACGGCGCAAGGCCAGCCCACCACGCATCCACGCACGCGTGGGCTGCCTGACGGGTGGGCTCCACCCGTCAGCGTCTATTTAAACGCGAAGGGGTACGGGAGAGGTTGAGCCGTTGGATTAGATTGGGATCTAACGGTGCTGGGTCGTCGTCATTGCCGGCGAGAAGATCTCACTGGCGCGGCGGAGCTAGGGGGTCGGAGAGCTCACCGTGGCTCCAGCGGTGGTTGGCAGTGTGCTCGACGAGGGTGTAGACGAAGGCGAAGCTCCAGGTACCGGCGGCGTGTCCTGGGGTGGCTCCAATCGACGGCGAGCTTCCGCGGCGGCGCACGGCAGTGGTGTGGCATTTGGCGAGCTACGGCGAACAATGTCTAGCGGCGAGTGGCTGAGGAGGTCGAGGGAGAAGAGGGGAGTGTGATGGTGTGCAAAGATTGTCGAGGGGAGGCCTCCTTTTATAGGCGCGGAGGTGGCCGTGGGTGCTGCAGCGAAGTCGACAAGGGCGCGGGCTCTCCGGCGAGCTAGCGGGCTAGGCGAGGGCGGCGTCCTGTTCCGCGTATCCAGGCGATCCTCTGGGCGGCGCTAGCTAGCTTAGTGGTGCCTAATTCGGTCGGGATGTCGCGAGGTCTAGCGCGCCCGAGGCGGGGTTTGGTCATCGTCTCCGGCGGCGGCGGGCGCGGGTCGGTGTCGTGGGCGTGTCTGGTGGCGTCGTGGTATCACGGCGATGCTCAACGTGCAGAGAGGGGGTCCAGGGGCAGCGTAGAGCATCGAGGTGGCGTGTGGCCATGGCGTACCCGTCCTGGGCGCGTGCTGTCCGGCGTCTGTCGTGCTCCTCCTCGACCAGGCCGGGCTAGGGCCAGTGGATGCAGTAGGGTGTGGTGGCACGAATTGGCACGGTGGCCAGGGTTGGGGAAGGAAAGAGAGAGGGGAAGGTGGACATGGTGCTCATGGCCGGCATGGCCATGGCTATGCCATGTGTAGCCCTCCTCTTAGGGTTTCTATGCAATGTGTAGGTGGAGAGGGAACCAGGGGACAGGTTTGAGCCAAGTGGTGAGGGTAGGGTTGGCCAAACACTATTTGAAATAGTGTTTTGGATTTGAGTTAAATTTGCATTCCAAATTCTTGTCAAATTTGCTCCATGCATAGCAATTCCAAAATTTGAAATTGGGTTGGTTGATTTGGTTGCAAATGACCAGAGACACACAATGGTGGTGGTGGAATTTTAAAAATAAAAGAAATGCAAAAATTTCAAAGTGGGGTGATGTTGAATTTGTTAAAAAGTCTCAACTTTGCTTGAGCATAGTTTTTGATCCAAGATGAATTTGCAGTGGTGGTCTTTACCAAAGTTGTTCACCTTGATGTGTACTTGGATGAGGTGCGAAGAATTGGAATTGTTTGGTTTGAAAATCTCAAAATACAGGGGCTCAAAGTAGTGACCAGACTGAAATTGGCAGATTTGACCAATATTGCATGTGATCACAATTTGAGTTCAAATTTGATTTGATTTGAGTTTCTTTGATTCCAAAAGTGGTAATAAGTGTTTAGTAGCATATTACAACTAATGGTGAAAGCCAAATTGGTCTAGGTTGAAGAATTACAAAAATGGCATAAACCATATGTGAGGGTTTTGTGATTTTTCTATTTTATTTATTTTCTTTTTCTTGGATTTGATTTGTGATCTTCTCATGATCAATTTAGGGTTTTAGGGTTTAGTATATAAACATACAAGCAATCATCATGGCATATCACACAAAAATGCACAAGTCCTATGCATAGCACTATATGCAATTCAAAGTTTTTGTTGGTTCCAAATTTTGGATACTTGGAATTCTTCTTCTTCATTTATTTGAAATTTGGGATGTTACACTAATGTTTGATGAAGTGGTGAAGAGAATATATATATATATATATATATATATATATATATATATATATATATATATATATATATACATGTATATGAGTGTCTTGTGTGGAAAAACAAGACAAAAGAAAGCAGAAAAACTTTCAGCAGGCCGGATAATCCGGGCCGGATATTTGCAAAATATCCAGGCCCCCAAAATTGGCTAAGGACTTTTGGAGAAGTGGCTCAGTACTCCCCTGGACATGGGCCGGATTTTTGGCCAGAATTTTGCCCGGAATTTCCCAGGGCTGGACTTTTTGGGGGGGGGGGGGGGGGTTATCCGGCCCCAACTTAGGCCGGATTATCCGGCCCTCGAAAGTCTCCAACGGCTGGATTTTGAGAGGGGGTATTTATACCCCCTTCTTCCTCCTTCCAACCTGCTCAATCATTGCAAAAAAATTCTGCCAAGCTTCACCACCATTAGAGCCACCTCAAGAACACAAGATTTGCAAGATCTTCTCCTCCACCCAACCAAAGCTCTTGATCTTTGGAGATTCGAAGTAGAAGACCCCGATCTACATCCTCACCGAAGAGATTCTCATTTCCCCCTCATATGCTTGTGGGCCCCCTTGCTAGTGTTCCTCTTTGGATCCCTAGTTGTTTGTTGTTGATGTATTCTTGTTGATTGTTGTGTTGTTATAGATTTGGGAGCCTCCAATTTGGTTGTGGGTGTGTGCCCCAAGAACCTTGTAGAGGCCCGGTTTCCGCCTCGAGGAAATCCCTTAGTGGAAGTGAGCTAGGCCTTTGTGGCGTTGCTCACAGGAGACCTGAGTGAAGCCTTCGTGGCGTTGGTTTGGCTTTCGTAGCAACCACACTCCTCCAAACGTAGACGTACCTTCTTGCAAAGGAAGGGAACTACGAGAATCAACTCCATGTCTCTGCGTGCTCCACTCTCAGTTACCTCTATCCTATTATATCTCCTATATATTGCGTAGCTATATCTTGCTTAGTTGTTAACCTTGTCATATAGGTAAATTCACATAGTTGCATATCTAGAGAATTTACCTTTGTGTCAAGCCTAAATTGAAAAATAACTAAAAATTGGTTAGCACCTATTCACCCACCCCCCCCCTTTAGGTGCGGCATACGATCCTTTCAACAACCAATGGGTGCAATGTACAAAATCATGGCCGTAAAGTAGTCTATATGTAAGAAAAATAGTAGAATTAATGGTTGTGCTAAGCTACGGTGGCTTTCCACACAGAGTCTTGTGTTCGAACCTCAAACCCTGGTTATACTTTTATTATTCTTTCTTTACACTGACACGTAGGGCCCACAAGGCTAAGATAACTCCTAGTCCCACAACTACAGGTATAAGGATCACTTCATGTCCGCTTCTGAATCACTTTGGGCCAGTTTTGCACAACAAGACAAGTTGTGGGACTAGGATACCTCATTTTGCAAGAAGTATGACTAATTTGCACGTCTTATAGGACTAAAAGTGTATATAGCTCAACTAAATCCATGCCCAGTCAAGTTTACACTGTTTAATTGCATCGTGCAATGCATATAAGTTGCAAGTTGGATTGTAACTAGATTTTTTCAGTTGCAAGTGGGGTTGCAACTAGGTTTTTTTTTTGCAGTTGCAAGTGAAGTTGGAACTGAGAAAAATTATCTTGGCCGTTAGATTTGATTCATGATCTGTGCTAGCTATTAGTTGCAGTGAAACTGAGATTTGGTGACATCATCTTACTAAGAACGAATAGCTTGTCATGTGCGGCGCGACGCCGAGCGGGCTGCTACGCATCTCCGTGGCAAAAATAGAGAGCGTCGATGGGGCATGGTTAGATCCAAACAGACAAAAGTGACAAAAAGGAGCCAATTTTATGTATGGGATCGATGCAAACAAACATATTACGTGTCCTCCAGCGCTGGAGATGCTCTAAGGCCTTATATACGCACGCATATGGCTATGTAATCACAAGTATAGAATTGAAAAAATGCACAAGTACCTTTGGCAATAATTTAGTGGACACACTATTCGTGGGTTTTGATCCGATTAATCTGTGTGCAAATCCTAGCGGTGATGCCATGACGCTTGTTCTTGACATGGTCGTGTGGCTTCATATTCCACCAGTGTTATTCTCGACGTGGCTAGTAGCGTGTTCGCCTCACAGACAATTAACTCGTCCTTTGTCGCTATTACCGTTGGAAATTGAACTACTATAGTGAGATATTATCGTGCGAGTTGGTCACCGAGAGCATGTGATGTTGTGGGTAGTGTAGCCGTTGCTGCTGGCAAGTGAGCATGTAATATAGCATGCTCGGTAGCACTCCCAATATGTAGCACACTCGGCGGCCTCCACGACATGAACAAGCTTCACAACATGACACCAACACCACCCGAGGCAGCACACTTTTCATCAACTTCGTCAGCATGTTCAGCGGCCATCCAATCTACTAGTACAAGGAGAATGACAAGGAGAATGATGCTTAGTGAGATGACAAGATGAAGCAGACTAACAGGAGCACAACCGATGGGTGCAGTGTACAAAATCATGGCCGTAAAGTAGTCTATATGTAAGAAAAACAGTAGACTTAAAACTGAAAGGGTTGTTGGATCCAATGGTTGTGCTAAGCTACGGTGGCTTCCCACATAGAGTCTTGTGTTCGGACCTCAAAACCTGGTTATACTTTTATTATTCTTTCTTTACACTGACATGTAGGGCCCACAAGGCTAAGATAACTCCTAGTCCCACAACTACAAGTATAAGGATCACTTCATGTCCGCTTCTGAATCACTTTGAACCAGTTTTGCACACCAAGACAAGTTGTGGGACTAGGATACCTCATTTTGCAAGAAGTAGGACTAATTTGCACGTCTTATATGACTAAAAGTGTATATAGCTCAATTAAATCCATGCCCAGTCAAATTTACACCGTTTAATTGCATCGTGATTCATGCATATAAGTTGCAAGTTTGATTGTAACTAGATTTTTTCAGTTGCAAGTGGGGTTGCAACTAGGCTTTTTTGCAGTTGCAAGTGAAGTTGGAACTGAAAAAATTATCTTGGCCGCTAGATTTGATTCATGATTTGTGCTAGCTATTAGTTGCAGTGCAACTGAGATTTGGTGACATCATCTTACTAAGAATGAATAGCTTGTCATGTGCGGCGCGGCGCCGAGCGGGCTGCTACGCATCTCCGTGGCCAAAATAGAGAGCGCCGATGGGGCATGGTTAGATCCAAACAGACAATAGTGACAAAAAAAGATCCAATTTTATGTATGGGCAGACATATTACGTGTCCTCCAGCGCTGGAGATGCCCTAAGGCCTTATATACGCACGCATATGGCTATGTAATCACAAGTATAGAATTGAAAAAATGTACAAGTGCCTTTGGAAATATTTTATTGGACACACTGTTCGTGGGTTTTGATCTGATTAATCTGTGTGCAAATCCCAGCGGTGACGCCATGACGCTTGTTCTTGACATGCTCGTGTGGCTTCATATTCCATCAGTGTTATTCTCGACGTGGCTAGTAGCGTGTTTGCCTGAGAGACAATTAATTCGTCCTTTGTCGCTATTACCGTTGGAAATTGAACTACTACAGTGAGATATTATCGTGCGAGTTGGTCGCCGAGAGCGCGTGATATTGTGGGTAGTGTAGCCGTTGCTGCTGGGCAAGTGGGCATGTAGTATAGCATGCTCGGTAGCACCCCAATATGTAGCACACTCGGTGGCCTCCATGACATGAACAAGCTTCCCAGCACGACACCAACACCACCCGAGGCAGCACACTTTTCATCAACTTCGTCAGCATGATCAGCGGCCATCCAATCTACTGGTACAAGGAAAATGACGCTTAGCGAGATGACAAGATGAAGCAGACTAACAGGAGCACAACCAACAGGTGCAGTGTACAAAATCATGGCCGTAAAGTAGTCTATATGTAAGAAAAACAGTAGACTTAAAACTGAAAGGGTTATTGGATCCAATGGTTGTGCTAAGCTATGGTGGTTTCCCACACAGAGTCTTGTGTTCGAACCTCAAACCCTGGTTATACTTTTATTATTCTTTCTTTACACTGAGACGTAGGGCCCACAAGGCTAAGACAACTCCTAGTCCCACAAGTACAAGGATCACTTTATGTCCGCTTCTGAATCACTTTGGATCAGTTTTGCACAACAAGACAAGTTGTGGAACTAGGATACCTCATTTTGCAAGAAGTAGGACTAATTTGCACGTCTTATAGGACTAAAAGTGTATATAGGTCAACTAAGTCCATGCCCCGTCAAGTTTATACCGTTTAATTGCATCGTGATTCATGCATATACACTAGTAGAAAAAGGGGCTTTAGTTCCGGTTCATAAGGGGCTTTAGTCAACCGGGACTAAATACCCAAGACTAAAGCCTACCTCATTTAGTCCATGTTGCTTACGAACCGGGACTAAAGGTCCATCCACGTGGGCTACGTGCGTCGGGGCAAAAATGTCTCCAGGATCACTTCATGTCCGCTTCTGAATCACTTTGGACCAGTTTTGCACAACAAGAAGTTGTGGAACTAGGATACCTCATTTTGCAAGAAGTAGGACTAATTTGCATGTCTCATAGGACTAAAAGTGTATATAGCTCAACTAAATCCATGCCCAGTCAAGTTTACACCGTTTAATTGCATCGTGATTCATGCATATACACTAGTAGAAAAAGGGGCTTTAGTCCCGGTTCATAAGGGCTTTAGTCAACCGGGACTAAATACCCGAGACTAAAGCCTACCCTCTTTAGTCCCGGTTGCTTACGAACCGGGACTAAAGGTCCATCCACGTGGGCTGCGTGCGTCGGGGAAAAATGGCTCCATGTGAAAAAAAATATTATTTTATTTTTATAATTTTTTCCACACTTTTTTTCTATTTATTTAGAATTTCTATTATTTCAGTTATTAGCATAGTTTAGTCTCTAACTATACTTATCTCTAGTCAAATTACTTACTCGTGGTCAAACTTCCGCTCGGTCACCCATCCTCCCAATACTCTAGCACTAGCACGCTTAACTTTTGAATTTCATCCCGTCCCACATCCAAGTGCTTCGCGCGCATGTATGTGATAAAAGTATCATATCAATCCTATTAACATGTTGGTCGATGTCACATTTCTTTATTTTTTGAATTTCAAATAATTCTTTTAATAAACAAAAGTAATGATGTAATAATAATCTTGAATAAATAAATAATTCTTTTAATAAACTAGTGATAAGTTGCAAGTTGGATTGTAACTAGATTTTTGGAGTTGCAAGTGGGGTTGCAACTAGGCTTTTTTTTGCAGTTATCTCGGCCGTTAGATTTGATTCATGATCTGTGCTAGCTATTAGTTGCAGCATGAGTTGCAATTACCGAGCGCCGAGCGACACGTTCGGTGAGCTACCTATAAACAAAAAAAATTGCAACTGAGATTTGGTGGCATCATCTTACAAAGAACGAAATTAGTTCTCAGCTGAGAAATCTATATGCCACCTCAAGTTAAACTGATATAATGTGAACCCTAAAAAGGGTTTGCTAGTTTCATGTTGACCAAAAATAGTTCAGAGCTCGGTCGATTCTGGATCGTTGGATTTACACCATGGTTCAAGTGAGTTTTGTTTTCCGGTTACAACTAGGTTGCAGTTGAGAAATAGTATCGCTAATCATTTAATTTCCCTCGTAATTCATGCAGCTCAGAAGTGAAAATAGGTTGCAATTAACTAACCAAAAACTAAACTAATTTTGGATCGATTGAGAACTAGTTGCTCAAAAAAAAAAAACCCACGGCAACATAATACTCCAATTCCCATGGGATAGCGGTTGTACCGCCCTAAGCCACATTTCAACTCCAAGATTACTTCCAAACAATCGTATTTGGTGTGATCGAGCAGTAGCTCTCGGTTGAGATAATCACGGTATAATTTGTTTCCTACATATAGGCCTCCACTGCACGGTCGAGGGTCAACACAAGAAATTGAACTAAAGTCTAGTTTATACTTTATAATTCCATAATTATGACACAAGCGAATTTTCTAAGAAATAATACTCGTTTTGGCGAAATTTCAAAAATAAGAACCAGTCGACGGCATGTGGGCTGACACGCACCTGTCGGCAGGCTGTGAGCCGATAGCACATCAAAGGGACCTGCCATGCCATGTTGGCTCATCAAAGTGCTTGTCGGCCCACAGGTTGCCGACAGGTGCCTGTCGATCCAGAGTTTGGGGTCATCCTCGAGGGATGCCGCCGATCCAGAGTTTTGGGTGCCAACTAATTTCTTCTGCCTTTTCTTTTCATTGATCCCATTCTTACCATCATCAACCTCAGTATTCGGAGGAATGTCTGTTAACATATCATTGTCCGCATGTGTTAAAACGCCATTTATTAGCAACATCCTTTCCCTCCAACGCTAGTCTCTTCCTAGCATTTTTATCCGCTTCAGACATGAGAATATCTTCAGGGTTTTGCTTGTCAGAGCTAGCATAAAAATCAGTCCCTTTCTTAACGGGGATGCTCGCTGTATCTGAAAGGTCCTTATCAGACGTTGAATTACGCCTTTCAGGGTGATCCCGCCAATCAACAAAATTACCCAGACCACTACCTCGACCTTCACCAAGACCCCCTCTTCCTCGACCAAGAGTAGAGTCATTAGGATCACCTCGGCCACCAACTGGCAGAGTAGGCAACCTGCCTCCGCGCAGCCCTCCTCGCTGGACAGTGCCCCCACGGTCGCGACCACCAGGATTAGCATATATCCAATCTCCAAATTTTAAATCCTTTTCTTCATGCAGTCCCAGGCCGCATTCTTTGTACCCATGTCCCAACAGACCACACACAAAGCACAGGAGGCCAATCTTCTCATACTTCACAGCAAATAATGATGGCTTACCACCAAGCACAATGGACACAAACCTGGTTAAAGGTTTGCGAATATCATGTCGTACTCGGGCTCGAATAAAGTCCCCTCGAAAGGCACCTGCAGGAGACATCTCTAACACCATTACCTTACCAGCAACCCTTTCAATCAACTGAGTTGTGGCGACCTTCGTCTTTCTGTATCCCTCGGGCAACTTATGAACTCGCAGCCACACTGGCATGTACTCGAGTTCAACTGACTCCGGATCAGATAGGCCGTCATATGGTGCTAGGATAACAGCCCAATCTCGAAACAACCAAGGTCCTTTCTCCATAACTTTTTCCCAGTCTCCCAAGCAGAAGCACTGCACCACGAACAAGTTCTCTCCAACTGCACGGATGGTAATCTTCGAAGTAGAATTCCAAGCAATATGCATCTGTTGGAAGAACGCCTCGTGGCTAAATCTCTTAGGACAATGGACTCTGGCCACTGCCAGCCATCTGGTACTTTCAGCAATCTGCACATCTTCTTCTTCTAGGAAGAAGTCATCAAATTCCTCTTCTCGGATCTCTAGGCGATCAAACATTGAATCTATACCCTCCCCATTATTTACCATGGAACCATCATCTGCCTCCAGCGGGATACTAGGCAGCATCCTCCTAGGATCCAACACAAGGCTTCCACATCTCTAGTGCTCGAATTCGAGCGCGTCTCAGACATGGCGGCGGCGACAAGACGAAAACCCTACCTCTCGACGCAAGGCAACGTGCGGACCGGCTGGGCAAACCGAGGTCTACCGAGAGGCCGGGACGAAGTGCAAGCGGGGACGGAGGGGAGAGGAAGACAACACGAACTCGCCGCCAGATCGCCAGCGGGGGGACTACAACCCTAACGGGCACCAACAAATACAATAATTAACATGTTTCTATCTTAGCCCTATGTAACTAAGAGAACATCTCTATCTCTATCTCTACTACTTATAAAGGCACGAAGTGCCGTTGGAAAAATACATCTCAGCCATCCGTGCATATTAATCTAACAATCCAGATTTGTTCCATCTCCCCACCCCGTGAGATCAATTCTCCCACCCGTAAGGCTAAAATTCAGCCACAAATTAAGGGAAAAAATAACTTCCCCATATCTCCTACCTCAAACACCAGGCCATCCTCCCACGCCGCTGTCTGTCTGCCCCAGATCCTCATAACCCGACGGCCCAACGCCACACCCTGCCGTCCTGCCGTCCTGCCGTCTACCACGCCAGCCTCCGATCCTCTGCATCCTGCTGGACATCGTCGACGCACGCAGCCATCCTGCAGGAGATCATCCACCACGCCAGCCTCCAATCCTCGGCATCCTGCTGGACATCGATCCGCACAAGCAGCCGTCGGCCACCACGCGAGCCTCCAATCCTCCACGCCTCCCTGCCGCGACAACACTGCATCGCCAGGTCCAGACCACGATTGCACGCACAAGATGCAAAACGAAAATTCAGGTTTCGTACCAAAGAATACAGTTCATACGCCTAATACAACCTCATTTTCCTCATTTGTATTACATATCCAAACTGGTTAATAGATCCTGGAGATACCAACCCTCGGCGTGCTGCAAATAGACAATCACATTTCACCACTTTAACTGAAGGTATTTCATAATCGACTCTTTTTGTTGATCTGTGGCTTCCAATGTGTGATATTCTGAAATAAACAACACATATGGTATCAGAACATAATGAAATATTTGTCATGACATACAAAATCTTTGCAGTAAATTCTTTGCAGTATACAGATATTTTATGTATACTTGTACTGGAAATGATGAAAATTTATGTATACTTGTACTAGAAATGATGTAACATTGATCATGAACTTATTTTGACAGGAGTACTGGTTCGGCCTGCTTTAGGCGATACAACAACCGTACACAGTCACCGTTCGGAAACAACCAAAGGTATAGACGACAACAACATTTTTAAACAGCTTTACTATCCATATGCTTACTGTAAACAGACATGGAGATTTCACTACCCAAAAATTTACTGTAAACACACATGGAGATTTCAGTAGCCAAACTTTTACTGTAAACAAACATGAAGCACATGGATACTACTGTCAAGATTTACTATCCATATGCTTACTGCTGCATCTACTGTATATCATGTAACATTGTTCATGAGCTTATTATGACAGGACAAATGGCTCGGCCTACTTTAAGCGACATAACAAATGTACTCAACAGACGTTCTGATTCAATACAACGTATAAACGAAAAAAACTTTCCTATTCATATGCTTACTACTAGATCGCTTATATATTCAATTCATCCGCGCAGATGGTCTACAAATTTCGCGTGTTATCGACAATCAGTCTACACCATCAAACTGCGACCAAAGTAAGAATAACTGATTTTTAATTTCTCATTTCCGGCTAAAATCGTTAACTAAATCGTTCTTCCGTTTTCATCTAACTGAAGGTCAGAACTCTTTAGCAGCTCCAAGTGGCATTAATAATTGTAAGTCAAGCCTTCAAGAGCAATCTCATGCGGCAACTTAGCATGGGTAGTTTTGACAACAATTATAATACGGCTGATATTTCGGATTTTCTGCCTCATCAGGGTATAAAAACCCTTCCCGTGATTTGTTGATAAGGGTTATTTTCACCATAGGGTTTTCCTTTCACCTCTCCTCCATCCTCCCTCACAATCTCCCTGCCGCATCCCACATCTCCACATCCCCGGCTTCCTCCTCCGCAAGCCTCTCCACTGTATGCACGCATCTACCCATCGTGACTTTTGGTGAACCACCATCGTCCTCCATGTCTGCGCCACCATCCCCGGTGGCCTCTGCAGATCAATCTCCTCCCAGATTCGATACCACTATCCATGCTATCAACAAGGTAATTATATATCTCTGTGATTGCACCCTATTCACGGTTTCATCTCCACAAGTAATATAAGTTTGGGTTTTCAGGAAAACATCGACAATGGAGCTATGGATGAGCATCCAGAAAATATGCAGATTGAACACGTGATAACCAAAGATGAGGTTATTAACCCTGAGGCGACAAAGGAAATACCAGAACAAGCCATTATGGATGAAACCGAAAATATGCAGATTGAAGAGGTGATAACCAAAGCCGAGCATACACATCCTGAGTCGACAAAGGCAGGTTTTCTTTTCACATGTCATTATTATTCAAATTCTGACGGGACAGAGAAATATGTAATTTTTACTATAATAATATCACACCAAGGCGTTTTTTGAACTCTTCTGTACAATATTTGATCTTTCTATAAGTAGTGCATATATTATTATTGTGGGTTTCAGATAATAAGCGATGAAGAATCAAGTGGAATATCCGACATAGATGAGGTAGAGAAAAAGGTGTGTTTTCTTTTCCAACTATCTCCCACAAATTGTTATAATTTTAATTATATATTCTATCCTGCATATGGATAATTCTTTGTATTCTTGTTCTCAGGATTTCACCTACAACCAAACAAGTGAACACATGTTGGCAGCTCAGAACGCAGAATTAGCACAAACGTCTTGCATGGAAGGGGACAAGTTGTCAACGCCCGTGCAGATACAAATACCTATGCGACGGCATAACAAGCCTAAGAGGGCACAAGACTACATGGTGGCTCCAGAAGGTACGTAACAAATCTTTCTATGCTCTGCTTTTGCTACATTTATTTCCTTCATCATTATTAACTAATAAATGTTATTACTTCCACAATGACAGATTATGCCTGCACCGGCGATGATTGGTCCGTCATTGAAATGATCAGAAACGAAAAAAAGCGATAAAAGAAATTTAGTCAGCATCGAAGATGCATATCTAAAAAAGCCCCAACTACTATCTCTTTTAACTCCCGGAGAATTCGTTGGCGATGAAGTACATATATATATAGCTTTATGACAAGCAGATGCATTTTTTATATGAGTATCTATTATCTCCTATAACCAATGTATGCACTTCATATTGTAGATCATAAACGCGTACATACATTGCATAAGTGGAAAAGAGCATCTACAGGTAAGGTCAGGTGGAAGTGTGTTCTTAGAGAATGCATGCATCTCTAAGTTGATAAAGACTGGTAGCTGTCTAGGGGATGACCCACCACCATGGGTATTAAAAAGAGTCAAAACTTATTTGAAGCATGATATGGTTAGTAGCAGTTTCCTACATATTAATATGAATTCAATCGAGGATGAATATTTCTCTATATGGAACCTAAACTAACGGAACAATTTTATTCAGATATTCATTCCAATAAACATTGATGACATTCATTGGTACGTAGCAGTTATAAATGCCAGATTAAGATGTATCCAGGTGCTCGACTCGCTAGGCAGTGGAATCACCGCAAAGATCTCGCTGCTATGGTTAGCAATTAGTCCCACTACGCCATCTTTTCATAACACTATTTCTGTTGTTCTTCACTTCTGATGCTAATACTTTGTCATTTATCCTTGCAACAGCTACAAGGACTGGAAAATGTTTTCACATATGCATCAACGTGCATGGAACTAAGATCTGATAACTGGAAGGACGTAAACATCAAAACATAGAAAATAGAAGAGTGTATTAAAAGCAGCCTACAGACAGATGGGTACACCTCCTAGCTCACTTTTTGCATCAGATGGGAAATAGAAGAGTGTTTTCACATACCAATTTTTTATGAAAACCTTTCATAATAATATGTAGTACTACCTATTAGGATAGAAGTAGACCGTAGGTTATTTAACTCCTACATATGTCGCTTCAGCCCCTAAACTTGAAAATTCAAATTCAGGTCCATAGACTTTTATGGCTGTACCAATATGTCATATAATAGGTGTGTGAGTTTAGAGGTTAATCTACTTGTTGACAGAAACAAAATGTAGCGCTTTACATATGTACCTCATGTGCCACTGCCAGTTCTTAAATGTGTCATCTGTACGAGCTATGGTCTAACTGCTGAAACTGAACAAAGAATTGCAGCAGAGGCAGATGTTAACTGACAGCAACATCAGAAATCAAGCTGAACATAGGGTACAAAAACTTACCAGTCCTGAGCGAGGTGGAGAGGGGCTTCGACACAGCATGCCGCACTTGGGCCGCTCGAGGAGGCTTGTGACACAGCCAATCCGCACGAGCGGAGCGTCCTTGCCGGCGTCACTTGTTCCTAGGGAGTCGGGAGGAGGATGACGGTGTCGGAGGGGAACGATGGGGGAGCTGGTGCTAGCGCCGACGGAGGGGAACCATGGGGGGCCGGTCCCGACGCCGGCAGAGGGGGGAGGGGGGATGCTCTAATTATATGCATCCTTGCAGAGGAGCACTGCGTTCGTAGGGCCTCCCACCTCCGCCGCCCCGCTTCCACGATTTGGGACCTGCACGAGCTCAGGCAGTCCAGCGACGACGAGGAACAGAACCAAAAATTAAACGTGAGGCTAAGGAGCAGAAACTGAAATGGATTCCGGGAGGAGGGGTCGGGGTGGCCTACCGGTGGTCACAGCGGCCGTGGGTGGTTGCATGGCACCGCGGCGGCGGCCAATCTCATCGGCGACGCGGCGGCCCGCGGCAGGGGGTCGGCCGTCTCCGTCGGCGCGGGCTCCGGCGGCGCGCGAATTGGGCGGGCGGGGCGAGCGGTGGGGGGGCCTTGCCGGGGAGGAAGGAGGCGTGCGGGGTTCGAGCCGGGGAGGTGGAGAAATGGAGACAGGGGAGGAAGGAGGCGCGCGGGGGATGTGAGTGAGGGGAAGAGGTTAGGGATGGTTTTTTTTTGTTTTTTTTTTTTTTGGGAAAGAAAGGGATGGGGAATTGGGAGTGTGGCCGCCTGGCCGGGTGTTTTTTATTTTATTTATTTCTCGGACATTTTATTATATCCATGATTTGTTGATTTTTGCTTGTCCTTGAAACATTTAGTATTAACTTTTTTTTTGGTAAGTGTCCTTTTCTACCAACTAATTTTTGTATTAAGCCCATGGTAATGTTTATATTGAGTATGCTAAAAATATATGTATCATCTAATCTTGCAGGTCATCGTGTGGATTGTGGATGTTAAATTTCATGGAATACTGGACAGGAAATATTTTGTCTGACATTTTTTACCAGGTATATTTCACTTGGTATCATGCGTTAAATATTGTATTATTATTATTCTTATTTTAGAAGCTAATTCTGATTACTACTTGCTAGGAACACATGATAAATTTTAGGACAAAATAGGCGGTAATATTGGTCGATTCGGAATTGAACAATGATGACATAAGAAATCGAGATTTGTCCCTTGATGAGGACGATAACATGGATCCCACCGATTGTATGATTCTGGATGATCCACCTAAGAAAACAAAATTATCAAACTCAACATCAAAAGTTAAGCTCGTGTCACCGTCATTGGTGGTTTTACCGCCCCTCGATCCAACAAAGGCCAACTTAATGGAATCATCAGAAGTGGAGCCTCTATCACTATCATTGGGCCTTTCACCGTCTTTCAAACCAACAAACTCTGACTTAATAGATGAACTTTGCTTACGCATTAGCATGGTTGATGATGTCCAGTCATTGGAGTAAGCATCCTTTTTCTCTAAGTTTATTTTGTGATACATGTTTGTATTTGTACTTCACAAAATTTCTCTTTCGCAGTACCGAATGGGTGATAAGCTCTAATCCTTATCCAATTAGATTAACTCTAAGACAGATAAGGAACATATTGAAGGTGGATGAATATATGGACGCAAATTGCTTTAACATGGCTGTGCGGATACTAGCATGCCATGACATCCAGCTTGTTAGAGATATTCCCGTTCATTACATGGATCTAAACTTTTGTGTAAGTAATTATTATCACATATTACATTTTTTTCATTCTACTAATAGGTCTTGTTATTTTTTAGTGGATGTCCCAATATGCACGAGATCCAAGGCGCAATGAAAAGTTGGATATTACTAAGTTGTCACATTTGTTTGACTGCTGGCCTGATAGCAATGAGTACCATATCTCAGAATGCAATATGGTAAGTTTTTAATTAAACGTTACTAACAGTGGTTGGTTTGGTCCTAATTATTAATACATTTAAAATTATATGCTTCCTTGCAGATTTTATTGCCTTGCGATACTTTTGGGCTATTTCAATTATTCGTCTTGGATCAAAACAAAAAAGTTATCACTATTTTAGACCCTCTTCCAATACCTGGTATGGGCAAAAATATATTTAAAACTATGGTAAAAAACCTAAACCATTCACTTCGATATGCAAACCCTGCATTCAACAAGGACATATTCAAATGGGGGTGCAAAGTTCCCGTTGTTCCGACAAACTCAAACGGGTATGGATCTTGTCAATGCATTACAATCTTTAATAATTCAACGCACAATTTAACATTTCAAACATGCAGTGCTCTGTCAGGTTATTTGGTTTTCAATTTTATGCACTCTTGGTATGATGGAGTGTTCCATTTTCCAATACCCATGGTAAGTATTTACAACATGCGAATTTTTATAAGTGATACTTTCGATTTTTTTTATAATAAGTTTGTATAACCCGTATGTAGGATGATATTGAAATGAGGAGGCAATTTGTGGTTCATATTTTGAAGTACGAGGGGAATGAGGCTCTAAACAATATCCCAGCCATCGAACGAAGCATTATAGATCACATACTTAGATGGACTTTTATGAAAGAAGCATAATAGACGTTGTTGCTTGGTTCATGTTTTCTAAGTATTTATGTAACTATTATAATACATTTATTTAATTATGCATTTTATGTAACTAGGTGTATGGATCATGTATTTTGAGACGCATTTAAATGGCTTTATAAGTATGGAACGTGCGTTGCACGTGCACGCTTACTAGTGTTATAACAGTAACACTCTATGCTAAAAAATACAATATAATGCTCGGTGCAATCCGTTATAGTCCTGTATTTCAAGCTTATTTCAAAAGTTCCATAGTTGTTTACATCATTCGGTTGAATTGGAGCTAAAGAAAGTATAGCGATAGAGGATGACCGTGAAAGGCGGAGAGCCGTTGGAGGCGATACCCGGGCGATTCTGGGCGATTGGTCACGACGAGGTGTCGGAGATCTCCGTCGAGGATGAGGAACCCGACACCGGAGCTTCTCCATATTTCATGTGTTCGCCGGCGGCAGAAGCTTGCACGATGGTGGAGGTGGGAGATTCAACGCTGCAACGACGTGAAGAGAAGAAGAGGAGGCAACGTTTGGGGGCGATTACTCTCAGATCGGGTGAGTTTTTCAATTCAGCTATATCTGATCCAACTGTTGCTATTCATGAACGCAGTGAGATCGGAAGAAGATCGAAGATTTCTATGTCTGTTCTGTCGCCATCAACATTTTTGCTCGAATCCTTTGGCGCTAGTGAATGGGTTCTTGTGCAAAGAAGGAGGCGGCGGGCTAGGATGGCTGGACCGGTGGAGCGCAGGTGGTTGCGCGACTCCCCCTTCGATCGCCGGCAGAGATCATCATCCTTGCGTGTTAATGCACCGATCCATCGACGGGTTTCGTTGAATTTCAAATCTCATGATGATGAATTGGGCCGGGCTGTGTCAAGTCCATCTGTGGTGAATCATTTGGTTCTGAATAAGGGCAGTATGGGCTCTGAACCTGTGATCACGACCCGATCGGCCACCCGTGTGACTCGTTTTGATCTAGTCCATGGTGTAGGCTAGGTTTCGCTAAGAGATCGTTTCTCCCTGCTCCCCGTATTCCTTCGCTATCGCCTGTTAACGCCGCCGTCATGAACCGCGGTGGAGGGAATTCGTCGAGGGGAGGACGGTGGAGTGGAAGATGGGACGGTGGCGGAAGCGGTCCGCCGCCGGGAGGGAGATCTAGCTTCGAGAAAGGAGGCCCAAGTGGCACGGCTGGCCATGGGGGCAACTTTGGTAATGGCGCGGAGCGTTCTAATGATGTGTTCGGAGATGGAAATTTCCATGCTGGGTCTGGGCGCCCCAATAATGCCGGGGGTGCATATCGGAACCAGCAAGGATACAGCAGAGGCTACAATCGGAGTTTCGGAGGTAATAATTTCAATAGAAGACCGTCCAATACTTATGTTCGTCGGGATATTTGCCTAGAGTTCACAAAGATCATCTGGAGCTCTCAAGCACCACCAAAATGCAGATTATTTGCTTGGCTTGCAGTCCAAGGAAGGTGCCTCACTGCAGATGTGCTTGCTATAAGAGGATGCCCGCATGACCCATTGTGCTCCCTGTGCAACAACTATCCTGAAACAGCCTCGCACCTGCTGATTAACTGCCACTTTGCGCAGACAGTTTGGAGGATGGTCATCGCCAGGGCCAGGCTTCCCTTGACAATTGCTCCGAACGCCCACGACAACATCAAGGTTTGGCTAGTGCAGTTCTGATCAGCTCGTAGGGGCCAATTCCAGGAAAGATTGGCGAGCTTTGGTTCCTCCGATCTGGTGGTGCATATGGAAGGAAAGGAACAACAGAATTTTCGGACATACTGCGGCGCCGGTTACAGCTTTGTTCCAATCAATTTTGACTGAGGCCAGGGACTGGGCTGATGCTGGCAGGGGAAGGGTGAGCGCCCTGCTAATCAGGCCTCGCGAACCAGATTGACTGCTAGCCTTGGTTTTTGTAGCGGCAGGTTGCAAAGCTTCTGCCTGTAGCTCTTTTTCTTTCGTTTTTTCTCTTAGGTTCTGTTCCTTTTTCTTGTTTTGTACCCTGGAAGATCTTCTTCCTTTTGTACTCTCTCTTATCTAATCGCAATGAAAGCAGCCTTGCTGCCTTTCGTCAAAAAAAAAAAAAAAAAAAAAAAAAGATATTTGCCTAGAGATGGCCGTGATCTCAGTGGTCTCAATGATGCCCAGAAGCATCTAGTTAAAGAGGCGGCTGAGGCCTTTGAAAAATAGCTTCTTGCTTCTTCTACCTCAGATTAGGGTTCTCATAATGCTAATACTTCGACAGTTCAAGAATCTGTGCGGGCAGTACCGTCTGTGAGTAGGCAGACACAGGT
>NC_061508.1:93406149-93598193 GCF_022539505.1 Lolium rigidum
GAAGATACTATTCAGTTCTTCATGACATGCCAATGAAGCGCATGATATGGGCTGTCCAGATCAACCACTTCAAACAGAATAGTCTCCACATGGCAATTATCTCGGCCGCCAAACAAGACATCAACTTGGACTTTGCCCATTGGAGAGCAGGACAATCCCGGAACTATGTCGTGGAAGGTTGTGCGGCTCGGTTCCAGCATGTTTTCCGTGATGCCTAGTGTGTGCATGGTATGCCGGTACATCATGTGGATGTTGCTGCCGTTATCGATCAGCACTTTGCTAAACCGGACACGCGCTGATAGCCCATGCATTATGGGATCTACCACCAGAGCATATCCACCCAGATTTGGCATCACTTTGGGATGATCTTTCAATGACCAAGTAATCTCTTGTTCCGACCATTGCATGTATCTCGGCACTGCCGGTATGACAGCATTTCCTTCCATAGAACGTCGGTGCACACTTTGCCGGTTTCTTGGCTCGGTTACGAAAACCACACAGCACATGTCCGGATCGTGATACACGTTCCGGCCTTGAGGTGCTTTGAAGTTGTGGCACTTCATCAGCCCAACAAATTTGGATGACCAAATTCTCGGTCACCACCGAGAGTTGAAGGATGGCGACGTGCTTATTATCTCTACCCTCGCGATGGTCGGTGAACTCGCAGACCAAGCCCACTAATAACTTGATTGGTGCGGCATCGAGGAAATCCCTCTTGACGCCGCGAATCCACCTCTCCACCCTTGATGCATGCAGAGTGACCGTGATCTTGAAGTGCATCCCTTCGACGGTGAGGTAGTACACCCGAGATCGTGGTAGAGAGAGCGAGCTGCTCCATTGGGACCGGGGCGGGAGAGAGATCTTTGGGAGAGATGGCTAATGGAGGATGTAAAGGATGTGACTAATGGAGGAGATGTGAAGATGCATATATAGGTGAGGGAGGTGAACATGCTAGCCACCGGGTGATCAATTCCTGTGGCGGGCCGCCGGCGGTGATGCAACTTCCGGCCGGATCGATTTCCGTGTGCCGATGCAACTTCCGAGGAAGATTAATTAGTAAAGGTGACGATGGTCGATTTCCGGTGTGCATGGATGTACGAATGCATGGTTGCATGCATGCATGCCCACGAATCAACCGCGCCAGTTCATGGTCCGGTTGCGTCGGCCGGATATATGGGACACGTTATTAGTCCTCGACTTAGGAAATAAACATGTTGTACCGTGTTTCGCAAAAAAAAATGTTTTTGTTTATGCACTGGTGCTCATTTGTACTACATATATTCTTACTAAGATGAGTAATAACACCTCTCATGTTAAAAAACGCATTGGTGGTTAAGACAATGTTTGGCTTAGTTCTGCAAACAAGCTTCCAATTAATTAAGCACCTATCAATATGCATGCTAGGGCATGAATATGCAATGCATATGGGTTTTTATCTAAGTACCGATGCTTACCTGCTCTAGCTAGCCAAGCACACTGATCTCCTCTACAAAATAAGCACTAGCATGAAAGAAAATGCTTCGTTAATATTTATAAGCACACAAGCTAATTAATTAAGCACCTTGGATTGTCCATCAGTTCGGACTTTTGGTTGCGTTGGCTAGTTAGTGAATGAAGCTTGACACGACGAGCACTTTAGAAATATCTAGGTTGCAAAAGCAAAGTCAGAGGAGTGCAGGTGGAAGCGAGGAAGGCCAAAATGTTTGAATTGTGATCCCGCACATTTGGGACCCATATGTCCGAAATTTGTCAAAATGGGCAGCCCGAGTTGGCGCGAGGGGGAAAATATTCAATTGAATCAAATGTCCTATTTACCCATGTGTCCTGAGGGTTGTAAGCATGTAACGCCTGAACCCAAAGGTAGGGTAAGGGTATTCGTGTGGAATTGAGGAATTTTTGCCAGAATAAGCACTCCCAACCTAGACCTATGTGTACCTCCCATCCAGTTTTCCCCAATTCCACGAACCATAGATCTCTATCTCTCTCTCTCTCTCTCTCTCTCTCTCTCTCTCTCTCTCTCTCTCTCTCTCTCTCTCTCTCTCTCTCTCTCTCTCTCTCTCTCTCCGCTACCGTTCAAACAGACGCCGGAGCGCTCCGGCAGTGTTGCATCTGGAGCTACGTCCGGGTGACATCGTCATCGTTTCGGCCAAGTCATCTCCCTCATCGCCTCCTTTAGCCGACCAACTTAAAGCCCTCTCTGCCCGCACAACACCCTTGCCGCACTTGCGATGTCGAGGCCAAGAGGTCTTGCATTGGGTATAGTATTTTTGCGCACCCACTAATTCAATTTAGGCCTCGTTTGGGAGCTTTTTTTTTTGAAGTATTGTGGAAATACTTCAGTTTCTGAAAATGTTGAAGTATTGAATATTTCAATGCGTTTGGATCTAACGAATAATGCTGTTTTCGGCTAGGCACACCCTGTGACTTCCCCTGTTCATCTGTTTTGATTGTTATGTATGTGCCTAGCAGAGAAAAAATAGATAGCCTAGTAGTTTTCGTGATGCATGGCCTGTGTTTATTGGAATGGCTATGCAGCAACGGCAAGAGGCCAACTTTTTAGCAGCAAACTACTTGTTCTATACATGAGAGCCGATGCATGGTAACAATCCAGCAAATAGACAGTAAAACAACACTTCCCAAACTCCCGATGGCAATGGTTACCCAATACTGGCTTACCCATCGGGATTTTACCCATTATGGTAGGACTGAGATCAAGAGCCGAATGGCGCAGCATGAGCATGTCACCTGATCCCAGTCGATGAGGGTAATGGTATGGTAGAAAAGTTTAACCCGTGGGAAGTAAATGGTAAAAAAATCTCTACCCGATGGGTATGGCGGGTGTGGGTATGAGAATGCAAAACCCATACCCGCATACCCCACCTACCCTTTATGTTACCTCATTCGATCCTTTATTGTAATCTTTAAATTTCTGTGAACCTATGAAGTTGACGAGTTTGAATTATATATCGGTATGTTCTTATGTAACTTATGTTTGGCAGTAATGTTGTATTCTTTCATATATGTTGGGTTGTACTAAAATGCTGATCTTTTCACATAGCTTGTGCTGTTTTGCTATTTATATGCATATTCCATACTGATTTGCTGTCTTTTCTTATACATATGTTACATTGATGTTTCTCTTAATATACGTGGTATGTTTTGCTGTTCCTTTTTCATATGTTATGGTTTGCTGAATCATTTAAGGAATGATATATATATTATTGTTTTTATTATATGTTGTGCTATTATATTGCTTTATTGCATTTGTTTGGACTGTAGGGTGGGTATTAACCGTGTTTTTTTACCCATTCTGATGCGGGTATGTGTTAAAAACTGTACCAAGGTGCGGGTGTGGGTAGGTGGTAAGATTTCAGGATATGGGTGTGATGTCTATGCACGCTTCTATTCCTGTAGACAGTGTTGGGCCTCCAAGAGCAGAGGTTCGTAGAACAGCAGCAAGTTTTCCTTAAGTGAATCACCCAAGGTTTATCGAACTCAGGGAGGTAGAGGTCAAAGATATCCCTCTCAAGCAACCCTGCAATTAAGATACAAGAAGTCTCTTGTGTCCCCAACACACCGAATACACTTGTAAGATGTATATGTGCACTAGTTCGGCGAAGAGATAGTGAAATACAAGTAATATGGATGATTATAAGTAGTAATTGCAATCTTTAATAAAAATGGCAGCAAGCGAACATGTAGCAGAACTTGTTGGAAACGGTGTTTCAATGCTTAGAAACAAGGCCTAGGGATCATACTTTCACTACTGGACACTATCAACAATGATCACATAATTGAATAAATAAATGCTACTCTCAAACACTCTCTTGTTGGATAACAAACACCATTCATTGTGTAGGGCTGCAAAAGCACACCTCAAGCCGGAGTAAACAATCTCCACAACGTCATAAAGGAATCACACACGATGCGCACACTGTCACCATCACACCGTGGAGAGTGATTCTCGAGTTCATATTAAAGTAACCTCTAGAGTGCATAATAGACAAGAGTAACATCTACATATTCAACTAGATCACAAAGCTCATGATCACATAACGATCACACCATGGGAGAGAGAGATGAACCACATAGCTACCGGTAGAGACCTCAGCCTCGGGGGAGAACTACTCCCTCCTCATCATGGGAGACAGCAACGGCGATGAAGATGGCAATGGAGTCGATGGAGATGGCTTCGGGGGCAATTCCCCGTCCCGGCAGGGTGCCGAAACAGAGACTTCTGTCCCCCGAATTAGGGTTTTTGGTGGCGGCGGAGCTACAGAACTCTTCTCATATTTTTGCTCTTCGTACTAGGGTTTTCGGAGACGAAGGAATAAATAGGCGAAGGGGCAGCGTCGGGGGAGCCAGGGGGCTCCCTCCCCACATGTCGGCGCGGGGGTCCCACTACCGCGCCGCGCTATGGTGTGGGCCCCCTGCTGGCGTTCCTCTACTCTTCTTCAGTCTTCTGGAACACTCCGTGGAAAATAGGGTCGTGGGCTTTTGTTTCGTCCAATTCCGAGAATATTTGTAAACTAACTTTTCTGAAATAAAAAACAGCAGAAAACGAGAACCGCACTCGTGGCATCTTGTTAATAGGTTAGTCCCGGAAAATGCATAAAAACATTATAAAGTGTGAATAAAACATGTAGGTATTGTCATAAAACTAGCATGGAACATAAGAAATTATAGATACGTTGGAGACGTATCAAGCATCCCCAAGCTTAGTTCCTACTCGCCCTTGAGTAGGTAACGATAAAAAGAATAATTTCTGAAGTGACATGCTACCAACATAATCTTGATCAATACTATTGTAAAGCATATGAGATGAATGAAGTGACTCAAAGCAATGGTCTATAATTTGCTAACAAAAAGATAATGACTAAACAACTGAATCATATAGCAAAAACTTTTCATGAATAGTACTTTCAAGACAAGCATCAAAAAGTCTTGCATAAGAGTTAACTCATAAAGCAATAGATTCTTAATAAAAGGTTTTGAAGCAACACAAAGGAAGATTTAAGTTTCAGCAATTGCTTTCAACTTTCAACATGTATATCTCATGGATAATTGTCAACACAAAGTAATATGATGAGTGCAATAAGTAAGCATGTAAGAATCAATGCACACAGTTGACACAAGTGTTTGCTTCTAAGATAGAAAAAAGTAGGTAAACTGACTCAACATAAAGTAAAAGAAAGGCCCTTCGCAGAGGGAAGCAGGGATTAAATCATGTGCTAGAGCTTTTCAAGTTTTGAAATCATAAAGAGAGCATAAAAGTAAAGTTTTGAGAGGTGTTTGTTGTTGTCAACGAATGGTAGTGGGCACTCTAACCCCCTTGTCAAACAGACTTTCAAAGAGCGGCTCCCATGAAGGACGTTATCTCTACCAGCAAGGTAGATCATCCCTCTTCTCTTTTGTTTACACATGTATTTTAGTTTTATTTATAGATGACACTCCTCCCAACCTTTTGCTTTCACAAGCCATGGCTAACCGAATCCTCGGGTGCCTTCCAACATTTCATATACCATGGAGGAGTGTCTATTGCAAAATTAAGTTGCTTACTGACAAATCAGGGCAAAACATGTGAAGAGAATTATTAATGAAAGTTAATTAATTGGGGCTGGGCACCCCGTTGCCAACTCTTTTTGCAAAATTATTGGATAAGCGGATGTATATGCCACTAGTCCATTGGTGAAAGTCTGCCCAACAAGATTGAAAGATAAAACACCACATACTTCCTCATGAGCTATAAAACATTGACACAAATAAGGAGTAATAAAGTTTTGAATTGTTTAAAGGTAGCACATGAAGTATTTACTTGGAATGGCGAGAAAATACCACATAATAGGTAGTTATGGTGGACACAAATGGCACAGGTTTTGGCTCAAGGATTTGGATGCACGAGAAGCATTCCCTCTCAGTACAAGGCTTTGGCTAGCAAGGTTGTTTGAAGCAAACACAAGTATAAACCGGTACAACAAGACTTACATAAAAACATACTGCAAGCATTATAAGACTCTACACTGTCTTCCTTGTTACTCAAACACTTTTACTAGAAAATATCTAGACCTTAGAGAGACCAATCATGCAAACCAAATTTCAACAAGCTCTACGGTAGTTCTCCACTAATAGGTTTAAACTACATGATGCAAGAGCTTAAACATGATCTACTTGAGAGCTCAAAAAAATTGCCAAGTATCAAATTATTCAAGACAATATACCAATTACCACATGAAGCATTTTCTATTTCCACCCAAATAGCAATAAGTGCAGCGGCTTTCAGCTTTTGCCATGAACATTAAAAGTAAAACGAAGAACACAGTGTTCATATGAAAAAGCGGAGCGTGTCTCTCTCTCACACAAGAATGTTAGGATCCGATTTATTCAAAGAATGAAAATAAAAGCACACAGACGCTTCAAGTAAAGCACATAAGATGTGACGGAATTAAAATATAGTTTCACTAGAGGTGACCTGATAAGTTATTGATGAAGAAGGGGATGCCTTGGGCATCCCCAAGCTTAGACGCTTGAGTCTTGTTGAAATATGCAGGGATGAACCACGGGGATATCCCCAAACTTAGACTTTTCACTTTTCTTGATCATATTATATCATCCTCCTCTCTTGATCCTTGAAAACTTCCTTCACACCAAACTCAAAGCAATCTCATTAGAGGGTTAGTGCATAATCAAAAATTCACATGTTCAGCAAGGACACAATCATTCCCAACACTTCTGGACATTACCCAAGGTTACTGAAATTTAATGGAGCAAAGAAACCCACTCAAACACGAGTAAAAGAGGCAATGCGAAATAAAAGGCAGAATCTGTCAAAACAGAACAGTCCGTAAAGACGAATTTTTTCGAGGCACTTAACATGCTCAGATGGAAAAGATCCAGTTGAATGAAAGTTGTGTACATATCTGAGGATTACTCGTGAATTTTTTCAGAATTTTTAGATTTTCCTACAGAGAGAAAAGCTCAAATTCGTGACAGCTAAAAATCTGTTTCTGCGCAGAAATCCAAATCTAGTATCAACTTTCTATCAAATACTTTACTTGGCACAACAATGCAAGAAAATAAAGATACAAAGATATTGCTACAGTAGTAGGCAGTACCTTGACTCAAAAATAAAACAAAAATTGCAGAAATAAAACAATGGGTTGTCTCCCAAGAGCGCTTCTCTTTAAAGCCTTTTAGCTAGGCATGATAATTTTCATGATGCTCTTATAAATATGAGAGTTGAATATAAAAGAGCATCAAAAAGCAAATACCAAACACATTTAAGTCTAACCCACTTTCTATGTAAACGAATCTTGTAAGAAAACAAATTATTGAAGCATGAAGCTACTATCATAGAAAGACAAAGCAAGTGCAACTTCAAAATTTTCAACAAAAAGAGAGGTGACTTAATATTATTGAGATATATAAAACCATGTCTCCCTCTCTCATAATAATTTTCAGTGGTATCATTGATAAAATCAACAATATAGCTATCGCATAAAGCATTCTTATCATGATCCACATGCATAAAAGTATCATTACTCTCCACACAAGCATAATCAATTTTATTAGTAATAGTGGGAGTAAAACTATCACATCCATCATTATAATCATCATAAATTGGAGGCATAGAATAATCATAATTAATTTTATCCTCAATAGTAGATGGACTGAAAATATCACAATCACCATAACGAACTTGAATATGATAGACAAGTTGTATATTAGAGAGATGGTTTTGGGTAATCCCTCCATAACTATGACAAGTTTCATGAGGATGACTGTAATTATAACCTATGTCATAGTATTCTTTATAATAATTGTCAAAGATTGGAGGCATAGTGTCATCATAAGAAATAGAATAGTTATCTTCCAAAGTGTGTTCATCTGTAAACATACCATCATTGTTACTAGAAGGAGATGTATCAAACATATAATCATCGGTAGCAAAAGGATTTTCAAACACCTCATCCCCAAGCTTAGAGCTTTCTATATCATCATGGGAAGAAACATGGATAGTACTAATACTATGGCAATTATTAACATCATCATTTTCAGAATTAGTGTCCCGAGAGATCTTCAATATCAAAAGAAGTGTGCTTTTCCCAATCATGATCATTAATATAAATAACGGGCATAGGTTCATCATCAAGTTCAGAATCATCGAATTCAGAATTATAAGTATCAATTGTAATAGGAGCAACAAGTTTGGGAGAAGATATCGTTTCCTCTCTCCTTTTACTCCTCTTCTTCTTCTTCGTTCCCTTCTTCTTTGTTCCCTTCTTCTTCTTCTTTTCCCCTTTAGGAGGGAGAGGCTTGAAAGGAAGCTTCTCCACATAACCTGGTTTATTATTAGAAACAATAGAAGAAACTTGGGAGGATACCTCTCTTTCATTAATAAGAACAAAACACATATTAGTCCTGTCATAGTTTGGTAAAGTCCCATCCTTTATAACACTTTGTATGTAGGTGTTGGCATGGCATATATTAACACAATAGAGATAACATCCATGCTACACACTATTCATATCAAGATCACTCATATCTAACAAAGAAATTTTTCTTGATAACTCTTCACACCCCAAAAATAAAGTAAGTTCATCATGCTGATTAGTAGTGATCATGTTATCACAATATAGACTTGAAGTACTCATTAAATTCGAAATACTATCATCATGACCAGAACATTGAAAATTAAAATGACTCACTTCATAGCAAAGTTCACAAATAAAAGGATGGAGGTCACAAACTTTTTCACCAAGATCTTTTAGAGCCTTGTACCACATTCTAGTTTTTTCGTTCCTATGATGGATACAATATTCATCTTCGATTTGATTAATTCCACAAGGTCTATGCATTCCACAAAAATTAACATGCTTATAATAAATAGTATTTTCAGAAGTTTGGGCATGTTTATTGCAATCATTAACAACAATTTCATTTTCCATGCAAGTGTCTTTGAAAGGTTCATGATACACGTCCCAATTTTCTTTAGGAACATTAATATGAGAAGCAAAGGTTCTACAACAATCAACAATAATTTGAGAATCAAGACCATAATTATCACTAAGCTTTTGAAAACCAGCAGTTTCCATGAAAGACTTAATGCATTCATATTCATAGTTTATACCTGATTCTTTACCTTTGTCGTTCTCCCAATCTTCAGTATTGCTTTGATTTTTTTCAAGAAGATACCATCTAGCTTGAACCTTCTTACTTGTGAAAGAACCCTGTGAACATGCATCTACATAATCCTTATAATGACTTGAAAGCCTTGCATAAAAATTAGTAACAATTATTTCCTCAGAAAGCTCATGGTTAGGACATTTGAGTATTAATGTTTTTAGTCTTCCCCAAGCTTGAGCAATGCTTTCTCCATCATGAGGGTAAAAATTATAAATGCGATTCCTATCTAGATGCACTTCATGAAGAGGATAAAATTTAGAGTAAAAGAGAGATTCAAGCTGTTTCCAATTCGATGGTTGTTCATCCAGCAGCCTATACCATTCCTTTGCTTCGTCCTTAAGTGACAATGGAAATAGTTTCCTCATAACATTTTCTCTTGATAAACCTGCAATCTCAAATAACTCACAAAGTTCTGTAAGTTTAGACAAGTGATCACTTGGATGAACTGATCCATCCCCTACATACTGATCATTCATAACCCTTTCAACAATTTTCATAGGTATTTTAAAAGGAATACTTTCAACAGGTGGATTTGGAATATCACAAGCATCATTCGAATTACCACATATTGGAGACAAAGCATTATCAAGGCAAAATACTTCTTCCAAAGCTGAGGAGCAAAAAATATTATTTTTATATAAACTAGCTTCCCCAAGCTTGGGTTTTTCCATAGCATTAAAAATAATGGTGTCCAAAAAATTTATACTAATAACATTACTACCACTATTATGCAGACAAACTTCCATAGGTTTTTTAATTTTCTCTTCAAAAGCATCATGTCCTAATTCAATATAAATTTCATAAAGATCTCTAATTTTTTTGTTGTTTTCCATTAAGCCTAACTAGTGAAATAAAAACAAGAAACAAAAACATATAATTGCAGAATCTAAATGAAATAGCTTCGAGCACTCACACACCGGCAACAGTGCTAGGAAATAGCTTAGTAGTCGGAGGATGTGAATACCTTTTACCTTACCTCCCCGGCAACGGCGCTAAAAATAGCTTGATGTCTACGCACACTTCTATTCCTCTAGACAGTGTTGGGCCTCCAAGGGCAGAGGTTCGTAGAACAGCAGTAAGTTTCCCTTTAGTGAATCACCCAAGGTTTATCGAACTCAGGGAGGTAGAGGTCAAAGATATCCCTCTCAAGCAACCTTGCAATTAAGATACAAGAAGTCTCTTGTGTCCCCAACACACCTAATACACTTGTCAGATGTATAGATGCACTAGTTCGGCGAAGAGATAGTGAAATACAAGTAATATGGATAATTATAAGTAGTAATTGCAATCTTTAATAAAAATGGCAGCAAGCGAACATGTAGCAGAACTTGTTGGAATCGGTGTTTCAATGCTTAGAAACAAGGCCTAGGGATCATACTTTCACTAGTGGACACTATCAACAATGATCACATAATTGAATAAATAAATGCTACTCTCAAACATTCTCTTGTTGGATAACAAACGCCATTCATTGTGTAGGGCTGCAAAAGCACACCTCAAGCCGGAGTAAACAAGCTCCACAATGTCATAAAGAAATCACACACGATGCGCACACTGTCACCATCACACCGTGAAGAGTGACTCCGGAGTTCATATTAAAGTAACCTCTAGAGTGCATAATAGACAAGTGTAACATCTACATATTCAACTAGATTACAAAGCTCATGATCACATAAAGATCACACCATGGGAGAGAGAGATGAACCACATAGCTACCGGTAGAGCCCTCAGCCTCGGGGGAGAACTACTCCCTCCTCATCATGGGAGACAGCAACGGCGACGAAGATGGCGATGGAGTCGATGGAGATGGCTTCTGGATCAATTCCCCGTCCCGGCAGGGTGCCGAAATAGAGACTTCTGTCCCCCGAATTAGGGTTTTTGGTGGCGGTGGAGCTACAGAACTCTTCTCGTATTTTTGCTCTTCGTACTAGGGTTTTCGGAGACGAAGGAATAAATAGGCGAAGGGACAGCGTCGGGGGAGCCAGGGGCTCCCTTCCCACATGTCGGCGCGAGGGGCCCCACTGCCATGCCGCCCTATGGTGTGGGCCCCCTGCTGACCTTCCTCGACTCTTCTTCGGTCTTCTGGAACACTCCATGGAAAATAGGGCCGTGGGCTTTTGTTTCGTACAATTCCGAGAATATCTGTAAACTAACTTTTCAGAAATCAAAAACAGCAGAAAACAGGAACTGGCACTGTGGCATCTTGTTAATAGGTTAGTCCCAGAAAATGCATAAAAACATTATAAAGTGTGAATAAAAGATGTAGGTATTGTCATAAAACTAGCATGGAACATAATAAATAAAAGATACGTTGGAGACGTATCAGGGTGTGACTTTGGTTAGGCTACACCCCACCTAGTGGCCACGGCTGTCATCGGGATCCCAAACTTCTTGGTAGTTTTTACTAAAATACTTCAGTTTTGTAATACTTCAATTTTAGCAAAACCATGTTGCCAAACTAGGCCTTATTATTGGTGTGCGATTGTTTGGTCGATCCCTATGGATTATAACTTTTTTTTAACCCGTCATGCATTAGCCTGCTTATCCCTCAACTCCATACTGTATCTTGATTTCTTTGGTTTGTGGTTTATGTTGCAATATTTCTGCTTGATCTCTTCTTTTTGTTCATGACACACGTACACACCATAATCTAAATTTTATGTTTGTGTTAATTATCTTAGTTGTGGAAGAAAAATAACACCAAACACCGGTGACACATGCTCGTAATAAACGTCCCAAATTCAATGATGAGAGTCTCAAGGGATTAATTATGGAGAAGTATAATACATATGCATGTAAATTGCTCTCGTTAACAATGCAGAAAAATAAGCCATCTAAGGGCAAAGAAAACAAGCATTTAAAAAATCAAAAAAAAGAAGAAATTGCCATCTGCGCATTTTGCTGAAGATTTGGATCTTCGTGGCAGACATAGACCCTTTTTTCCGCTTTAGCAACGCAAGCAGGTTCTAGTTCCTATATACTGTCCTTTTTTGTTAGAGATATAAATGTTTCCGATTTGCGATTACAAACTAATTGTCATCATGCTCCCTTGATTGATCTATGTTGTGATGTTCAACTTACCAGGCTAGCACGACTACTGACAATGTGGTTTCTAGTATCTTGAAAAAGCCGCATCAACACAACAACCAGTCATCAAATCAGCCTCTGAAACCACCGGTCATCCCAACAGCTAAGGTGCTTGTTCCTCCATCCTTTCATATCTTAGTATATAGAGATGCATATACTGTTTGATTGCAAGTGTTTGTTATCATGCTCGATCGATTGATGTATTTCCTGTTGCTCAACTGAATTACTAGGCCAGCAAGATGATACGTCTCCGACGTATCGATAATTTCTTATGTTCCATGCCACATTATTGATGATATCAACATGTTATATGCACATTTTATGTCATATTCGTGCATTTTCTGGAACTAACCTATTAACAAGATGCCGAAGTGCCGGTTCCTGTTTTCTCGCTGTTTTTGGTTTCGAAATCCTAGTAACGAAATATTCTCGGAATCGGACGAAATCAACGCCCGGGTTCCTATTTTGCCCGGAAGCATCCAGAACACCCGAGAGTCGCCAGAGGGGGGCCACACAGGCCCCAGATGATAGGCCGGCGCGGCCCAGGCCCTGGCCGCGCCGCCTTATGGTGTCGTCGCCCCTTGACCTTCTGACGCCGCCTCTTCGCCTATATAAAGCCCCTGGACCTAAAACACGAGACGGAAAAGCCACGGTACGAGAAACCTTCCAGAGCCGCCGCCATCGCGAAGCCAAGATCTGGGGGACAGGAGTCTCTGTTCCGGCACGCCGCCGGGACGGGGAAGTGCCCCGGAAGGCTCCTCCATCGACACCACCGCCATCTTCATCAACGCTGCTGTCTCCCATGAGGAGGGAGTAGTTCTCCATCGAGGCTCGGGGCTGTACCGGTAGCTATGTGGTTCATCTCTCTCCTATGTACTTCAATACAATAATCTCATGAGCTGTCTTACATGATTGAGATTCATATGATGATGCTTGCAATCTAGATGTCATTATGCTAGTCAAGTGGGTTTTACTTATGTGATCTCCGGAGACTCCTTGTCCCACGTGTGTAAAGGTGACAGTGTGTGCACCGTGTGGGTCTCTTAGGCTATATTTCACAGAATACTTATTCACTGTTATGAATGGCATAGTGAAGTGCTTATTTATATCTCTTTATGATTGCAATGTGTTTTGTATCACAATTTATCTATGTGCTACTCTAGTGATGTTATTAAAGTAGTTTAATCCTCCTGCACGGTGTAATGGTGACGAGTGTGTGCATCCGTGTTAGTACTTGGCGTAGGCTATGATTATGATCTCTTGTAGATTATGAAGTTAACTATTGCTATGATGGTATTGATGTGATCTATTCCTCCTACATAGTGTGAAGGTGATAGTGTGCATGCTATGTTAGTACTTGGTTTAGTTGTGTTGATCTGTCATGCACTCTAAGGTTATTTAAATATGAACATTGAATATTGTGGAGCTTGTTAACTCCGGCATTGAGGGTTCGTGTAATCCTACGCAATGGTGTTCATCATCCAACAAGAGAGTGTAGAGTATGCATTTATCTATTCTGTTATGTGATCAAAGTTGAGAGTGTCCACTAGTGAAAGTCTAATCCCTAGGCCTTGTTCCTAAATATCGCTATCGCTGCTTGTTTACTTGTTTTACTCGCATCCGTATTGTCCGCAATATTACCACCATCAACTACACGCCAGCAAGCACTTTTCTGGTGCCGTTACTACTGCTCATACTTATTCATACCACCTGTATTTCACTATCTCTTCGCCGAACTAGTGCACCTATTAGGTGTGTTGGGGACACAAGAGACTTCTTGCTTTGTGGTTGCGGGGTTGCATGAGAGGGATATCTTTGACCTCTTCCTCCCCGAGTTCGATAAACCTTGGGTGATCCACTTAAGGGAAACTTGCTGCTGTTCTACAAACCTCTGCTCTTGGAGGCCCAACACTGTCTACAAGAATAGAAGCACCCGTAGACATCAAGCTATTTTCACGGCGCCGTTGCCGGGAGGAAAGGTAAAAGGTACTCACACTCCGGATCTCGGCTACTAAGCTATTTTCGCCGTTGTAAGTACTCGAAGCTATTTCCTTTAGATCCTGCAATTGCATCTTTTTGTTTCTTGTTTACACTAGTTTAGCATAATTGACAACAATGAGCTTCTTATTCTATTTCCTGATTTAAGACATGGATGGTTTGATGCGAAAATTAAAAAACCTATGGAATCTTATTTGCATGCTGGTAGTAATATTAGTATGAACGCTTTGAACACCATTGTTGATAATGATATAGAAAGTTCTAAGCTTGGGGAAGCTGGTTTTCATGATCTTTTTAGTCCCCCAAGCATTGAGGAGAAAATTTTCTTTGATGATACTTTGCCTCCTATTTATGATGATTATAATGATAGTGGTCTTTTGGTGCCACCTACTATGGAGAGTAAATTTTGTTGTGATTATACTATGCCTCCTACACTTGATGAGAATAATAATGATAGCTACTTTGTTGAATTTGCTCCCACTACAACTAATAAAATTGATTATGCCTATGTGGAGAGTAATAATTTTATGCATGAGACTCATGATAAGAATGCTTTATGTGATAGTTATATTGTTGAGTTTGCTCATGTTGCTACTGAAAGTTATTATGAGAGAGGAAAATATGGTTGTAGAAATTTTCATGTTACTAAAACACCTCTCTATGTGCTGAAATTTTTGAAGCTACACTTGTTCTATCTTTCTATGCTTGTTACTTTGCTCTTCATGAACTTGTTTATTTACAAGATTCCTATGCATAGGAAGCATGTTAGACTTAAATTTGTTTTGAATTTGCTTCTTGATGCTCTCTTTTGCTTCAACTACTATTTTTTGCGAGTGCATCATTAAAACTGCTGAGCCCATCTTAATGGCTATAAAGAAAGCACTTCTTGGGAGATAACCCATGTGTTATTTTGCTACAGTACTTTGTTTTATATTTGTGTCTTGGAAGTTGTTTACTACTGTAGCAACCTCTCCTTATCTTAGTTTTGTGCTTTGTTGTGCCAAGTAAAGTCTTTGATAGTAAAGTGAATACTAGATTTGGATTACTGCGCAGTTTCAGATTTCTTTGCTGTCACGAATTTCGACCTGCCTCCCTGTAGGTAGCTCAGAAAATTAAGCCAATTTACGTGCCTGATCCTCAGATATGTACGCAACTTTCATTCAATTTGGGCATTTTCATTTGAGCAAGTCTGGTGCCTCGATAAAATCCATCTTTACGGACTGTTCTGTTTTGACAGATTCTGCCTTTTATTTCGCATTGCCTCTTTTGCTATGTTGGATGAATTTCTTTGATCCATTAATGTCCAGTAGCTTTATGCAATGTCCAGAAGTGTTAAGAATGATTGTGTCACCTCTCGAACATGTTAATTTTTATTGTGCACTAACCCTCTAATGAGTTGTTTCGAGTTTGGTGTGGAGGAAGTTTTCAAGGGTCAAGAGAGGAGGATGATATACTATGATCAAGGAGAGTGAAAGCTCTAAGCTTGGGGATGCCCCGGTGGTTCATCCCTGCATATTTCAAGAAGACTCAAGCGTCTAAGCTTGGGGATGCCCAAGGCATCCCCTTCTTCATCGACAAATTATCAGGTTCCTTCTCTTGAAACTATATTTTTATTCGGTCACATCTTATGTACATTACTTGGAGCGTCTGTGTGCTTTTGTTTGTGTTTTTGTTTGAATAAATGCTTGTGTGGGAGAGAGACACGCTCCGCTGGTTCGTATGAACACATGTGTTCTTAGCTCATAATATTCATGGCGAAGGTTGAAACTGCTTCGTTAATTGTTATATGGTTGGAAACGGAAAATGCTACATGTAGTAATTGGTAAAATGTCTTGGATAATGTGATACTTGGCAATTGTTGTGCTCATGTTTAAGCTCTTGCATCATATACTTTGCACCCATTAATGAAGAAATACATAGAGCTTGCTAAAATTTGGTTTGCATAATTGGTCTCTCTAAAGTCTAGATAATTTCTAGTATTGAGTTTGAACAACAAGGAAGATGGTGTAGAGTCTTATAATGTTTACAATATGTCTTTTATGTGAGTTTTGCTGCACCGGTTCATCCTTGTGTTTGTTTCAAATAACCTTGCTAGCCTAAGCCTTGTATCGAGAGGGAATACTTCTCATGCATCCAAAATCCTTGAGCCAAACACTATGCCATTTGTGTCCACCATACCTACCTACTACATGGTATTTCTCCGCCATTTCAAAGTAAATTGCTTGAGTGCTACCTTTAAATAATTCAAAATTTATCACCTCTTATTTGTGTCAATGTTTTATAGCTCATGAGGAAGTATGTGGTGTTTTATCTTTCAATCTTGTCATTTACTTTTGACAGACTTTCACAATGGACTAGTGGCACATCCGCTTATCCAATAGTTTTGCAAAAAGAGCTGGCAATGGGGTTCCAAGCCCCAATTAATTAACTTTCATTAATAATTCTCTTCACATGTTTTGCTCTGATTCATCAGTAAGCAACTTAATTTTGCAAATAGACACTCCTCCATGGTATGTGAATGTTGGAAGGCACCCGAGGATTCGGTTAGCCATGGCTTGTGTAAGCAAAAGGTTGGGAGGAGTGTCATCCATAAATAAAGAAAAACTAAACTAAAGTACATGTGTAAACAAAAGAGAAGAGGGATGATCTACCTTGCTGGTAGAGATAACGTCCTTCATGGGAGCCGCTCTTGAAAGTCCGGTTGATGAGGTAGTTAGAGTGCCCACTACCATTCGTTGACAACAACAAACACCTCTCAAAATTTTACTTTTATGCTCTCTTTATGTTTTCAAAACCAAAGCTCTAGCACAAATATAGCAATCAATGCTTTCCTCTTTGAAGGACCTTTCTTTTACTTTTATGTTGAGTCGGTTCACCTATTTCTCTCCACCTCAAGAAGCAAACACTTGTGTGAACTGTGCATTGATTCCTACATACTTGCATATTGCACTTGTTATATTACTCTATGTTGACAATTATCCATGAGATATACATGTTACAAGTTGAAAGCAACCGCTGAAACTTAATCTTCCTTTGTGTTGCTTCAATACCTTTACTTTAAATTATTGCTTTATGAGTTAACTCGTATGCAAGACTTATTGATGCCTGTCTTGAAAGTGCTATTCATGAAAAGTCATTGCTTTATGATTCAGTTGTTTACTCATGTCATTACCATTGTTTTGATCGCTGCATTCATTACATATGTTTACAATATGATCAAGTTTATGATGGCATGTCACTCCAGAAATTATCTTTGTTTATCGTTTACCTGCTCGGGACGAGCAGAAACTAAGCTTGGGGATGCTGATACGTCTCCGACGTATCGATAATTTCTTATGTTCCATGTCACATTATTGATGATATCAACATGTTATATGCACATTTTATGTCATATTCGTGCATTTTCTGGAACTAACCTATTAACAAGATGCCGAAGTGCCGGTTCTCGTTTTCTCGCTGTTTTTGGTTTCGAAATCCTAGTAACGAAATATTCTCGGAATCGGACGAAATCAACGCCCAGGTTCCTATTTTGCCCGGAAGCATCCAGAACACCCGAGAGTCGCCAGAGGGGGGCCACACAGGCCCCAGATGATAGGCCGGCGCGGCCCAGGCCCTGGCCGCGCCGCCTTATGGTGTCGTCGCCCCATTGACCTTCTGACGCCGCCTCTTCGCCTATATAAAGCCCCTGGACCTAAAACACGAGAGTGAAAAGCCACGGTACGAGAAACCTTCCAGAGCCGCCGCCATCACGAAGCCAAGATCTGGGGGACAGGAGTCTCTGTTCCGGCACGCCGCCGGGACGGGGAAGTGCCCCCGGAAGGCTCCTCCATCGACACCACCGCCATCTTCATCAACGCTGCTGTCTCCCATGAGGAGGAGTAGTTCTCCATCGAGGCTCGGGGCTGTACCGGTAGCTATGTGGTTCATCTCTCTCCTATGTACTTCAATACAATAATCTCATGAGCTGCCTTACATGATTGAGATTCATATGATGATGCTTGCAATCTAGATGTCATTATGCTAGTCAAGTGGGTTTTACTTATGTGATCTCCGGAGACTCTTTGTCCCACGTGTGTAAAGGTGACAGTGTGTGCACCGTGTGGGTCTCTTAGGCTATATTTCACAGAATACTTATTCACTGTTATGAATGGCATAGTGAAGTGCTTATTTATATCTCTTTATGATTGCAATGTGTTTTGTATCACAATTTATCTATGTGCTACTCTAGTGATGTTATTAAAGTAGTTTTATTCCTCCTGCACGGTGTAATGGTGACGAGTGTGTGCATCCGTGTTAGTACTTGGCGTAGGCTATGATTATGATCTCTTGTAGATTATGAAGTTAACTATTGCTATGATGGTATTGATGTGATCTATTCCTCCTACATAGTGTGAAGGTGATAGTGTGCATGCTATGTTAGTACTTGGTTTAGTTGTGTTGATCTGTCATGCACTCTAAGGTTATTTAAATATGAACATTGAATATTGTGGAGCTTGTTAACTCCGGCATTGAGGGTTCGTGTAATCCTACGCAATGGTGTTCATCATCCAACAAGAGAGTGTAGAGTATGCATTTATCTATTCTATTATGTGATCAAAGTTGAGAGTGTCCACTAGTGAAAGTCTAATCCCTAGGCCTTGTTCCTAAATACTGCTATCGCTGCTTGTTTCTTGTTTTCCTGCATCCGTATTGTCCGCAATATTACCACCATCAACTACACGCCAGCAAGCACTTTTACGGTGCCGTTACTACTGCTCATACTTATTCATACCACCTGTATTTCACTATCTCTTCGCCGAACTAGTGCACCTATTAGGTGTGTTGGGGACACAAGAGACTTCTTGCTTTGTGGTTGCGGGGTTGCATGAGAGGGATATCTTTGACCTCTTCCTCCCCGAGTTCGATAAACCTTGGGTGATCCACTTAAGGGAAACTTGCTGCTGTTCTACAAACCTCTGCTCTTGGAGGCCCAACACTGTCTACAAGAATAGAAGCACCCGTAGACATCACAAGACCATAGAGAATCCACCTATTAGTATCCTCAAGCACAACCAGTCGTCAGAGGTTGCTAAGAAGAAACCTTTGAATGGAGACATCACTGATCCATTAATGGTTAGTGCAATGCCCCAATGCAAGAGGGTATCGGCAATTCCAAGAGGTACATGCACTGAAGATGACAATCTTAGCTCTGGCAATCACGAGAAACTTACATTACCACCTGACGCCTCGCTTACTAAGGTGCTAGTTCTGTCCATCCTGCATATTCATCAATGCAGACATAAAAAAATTTCAATTGCAAATGCTAATTAATATTTTCTATTCTTGCTTGATTTATCCAAGTTGTGCTACCTACTAGGGTATGCCGATTAGTACTGCTAGTAATACTAAGACGGCCCCAGTAGGAGTCACAACCCGTGCGGCCACAAAAAGACCATTGTCTGAGCAGCCACCTCCTAGAACTACTAGGGCCTTTTCCAGGAGAGATACCGATTCACAGTGTCCACTTCGTAGAACTACCAGGTCCATGTCCACAACCAACAACACCATACATGACGAATCTAACTTCGATGTAGATGAATCTAGTAGCCATTACAGAGCCACCATAAGTTGTAATCGTGAGAACTCTCCTTCTATTGATCATGGTAAGTTGTGCTACCAAGTGCTTACTACATTTAGCATATTGTACTGCAAGTCCTTTCACGCATTTTGCTAGTTGTGGTTGCTGAGGCTGTGTGCCTCCCTTGTTTGTTGATAATATTGCTACAGGTCAGGGCAGTGAAAATGATGATTAGGATGAAGCAGACGAGGACCATGTGGTGCCATCCCAGAATGGCACTGTTGATAAAGGCACGTTCCTGTAATTTGTCTGTTCCCTACAGAGTCTATTTGGTGCAACACCATTATTATCTTATCAGTTGTTTATATGTGTAGTGGTAAGGGGCCCGAACATGGGGAAAGGACTGACCAAATTGACCCGTTCTCGAGGATCCAAGCTGCCTCTGATAATAACAAGAGGGAGGACAAGGCCGACATCAGCTCTTATCGGCGCAAAATTTATAACTGAGTGCAACATTGCAGTCAGGAACCATATTCCTGTATATACGCATTGGAAGAAGTACCGCCAAGACCAAGGGCTCCTGTGTGACTTCTATGAAAAAATGGCGGTATTACAAACTGCATTCCTTTGCCTCCCTTTACTGTTTATAAAGCTTTTATTTCTCAGAAACTGTCATTCTTATGCATGTTCTTCCATACCACTAGGGAAAATTTTCAATGGACACAAAGCAGTCACGAGTAAAAGGTGCATGCAACAAGAATCTTCAGAAAGGTGTATGTCAGTTTTGGCACAATCTGAAGAAAAAAATAGTTTGATGGCGTCCCACTTTCTGAAGTGCTGACTAAAAGTCATGTTTCCAGTACGACTAACGAGGATTGGTGCCAGCTTGTGGAGCACTAGAAGTCTCCCCACAGCATTGTCAGTCTATTTTTTAAAATCTAAGTTTTTTACTTGTACATGCATATGCATGTATAGCGTTAGTAATTCTACATTTCATGCAGAGGATCAGCAGTATAAATAAAATCAACCATTCTAAGGTTCTGCTCCACCAAACAACTGGGTCACGCAGCTACACTGCACAACTGGAAAATCTGGTAAGTGAAGGCATGTGTTGTTTACAGAATGATAGATTAGACAGGTCCATCAACAAGCTGGATGGGTATTTACTATGTAGCTTCTACTTTTCTGAATGCATGCGCTGGTCTATTAAATCACTGATTGTGTTCGTACATGTTTGGCATAGATAGTTAATATATCTAACTCCTGGTATCATTTCCATGATGCTCACTTTGCCAAGAAGGTACATTGCTTAGTTCCCCGATGGATAGCTCAGGTGCATTATAAACTAAATTCCTTTTTTGGTAGGTAGCTGTTTGTAGGAGCTTTTGTGCACATCGTTGCTTGCGCTAAAGTCTGCAGATTCTTTCTACAATATAGATGCTCTGCATCGAACTGCTCTAAATATTGATTAACTTGCACATCAACATATAACATCGACACATTATTGATTATTCACAAAATCCTTTATAGAACCTATAAGCTGGCTGCATGTATGTGTTTGTTTTTAGGGAGACTCGTACATTGTAAAGAACCAAGTCATGTGGATCTGTTCAGGGAGACACACCGCAGCAACGTCGACTGATACTCCTCTAAAGTACAACGTGTTCTGGTTAGTAAGCATTTATTTAGTTATCGCTGAAACGAAGTTTATACATTGCTTCATCTAACACCAATATGTCATCTATCTTTATTGTTAAACAAGGATGAGATTGAAGAAGAGATGTCTCAACCTACACCAGATGGAGAGCGAAAGAATGAGACCCAGGTTTTATCCGAGGTCCTTGGTAAGAGAGTAAAGAAACCTATGTTCCTTCAGAATGTGGGACTCGAGCGTAGACCCACGCGATCAAATATGAGCACCCTAGCTGATTTACTGGAGACAGAACGGAGGGGAAAAATGGACCTTCAAGATCCTGTCGACTCCCAGAGTGCTAATCTGTTGGAGCTTAACAGAAAGGTACATGAATCGAGAGAGAGGCATGCTGCCCTTGAGGCATAGCTTGAAACGTTTACCAGGTCCGTGCGCGAGTAAACATGGTCAACTAGTGGTGTTATGGTGGACAGTTGAACTGTATTTTGGGCTTGTTGTCTTGTTTTGATGCAAGCTAAACTGCCCTCCTATCCATATTAATTGACTTCAATATGGATGTATCTAGAACTAAAATGTTTCTAGGTACATCCATATTATAGTCAATTAATATGATCCGGTGGGAGTATTATTTTGGAGGAGCTAAACTGCTATATTGATGGTGCAAGTATGCATGAAGAACTTAAGATCGAATGTAAATTGATGCACAGTTATCTGATTATTCTATATGTAATTATTTTTGAGTGTTTATGTATTATTATATGTAAGGCCGCCACAAAACGGCCGCAATTTGTACACGCCGGGTTTGACAGGCTGAAAGTAACGCCCCAACTATGATAACAAGGCCGGACGTTGTTTACGGGCCGGCATTTATGGGCTGGTAGTAACGAGCCGGCTGCGATAACCAGGCCGGGTTGTGCTAACAAACCATTATTAACACACCATGGGTTCGAAGTAACAGGCCTTTTTGCAATTGTTTTTTGAGACGTTGCAGTAGTAACAATGGGCCGGGATAGTAAGGCCGCACATTTAGACTGTTAAAAGGCCGACCGTAAGTGGGCCAAGAAAAGGACCATCGTAAACGGGCTTGTCGTTATGGGCCACAAAAAATGGGCCATTCCCATAACGGACTGCCACTATTGGGTCGTCCGTTAATGGGCCATTCCTATACTGGACCGCTAGAATTGGGCCGTCCACTAATGGGCCATTCCCATACCGGACCGCCACAATTGGGCCGTCCATTAATGGCCCGCTGTAGTGACTACAAACATGGGCTCAAAGTGCAGTTCCATGCCACGTGTGTTCCTGCATGTGGGCCCCAATTGTCCACTTGTCAGAAGTTCATTGTGCCACGTGTCGAGACGTTAGTGGGCCATCCACACGCACATGTTGGTATTCCGTGTGACACGTGTCGAGATGCCAATGGCCACGCTCGTGGCACGTATCAGCCTTCGAATGCAATTCTACATGGACACGTGGTAGGAGGAGGTTAGTCCGGAGTTGTCAGCTAGACGACAATGATGACATCATGCAACAGGACTGACAGGCCAATCATTGAACTAACATAATGCCTCCAAGGATCCGTCCAGGGGACATCAATCCGCGATGGCCAAAGGCTGGGTTCTGGGCCAGCACAAAGTCGTCAAGGATCCATGACGGGATGATCTAACCGTCAGCCTGGCCATCTGTGACGCGAGGTCCGCCACGGTCCTGCAAACTGTCAGCAACACATGTCCATGACGGATTTTGCCCTTTCGCTGACGAACTAAAATCGTTATAGACTAGCAAATTGTTACTAGTGTGAGCGTGATACAAAAGCAACGAGGACAACGCTGAGAGCGATGCATTGGGGTCAAAGCAGCCCAGTCCACCGAACAAAACCACCGATCAATCCTCTCAAGGTGGGGGAATCACGCTCAGTGCTCCATGTGTACCGCCTGCCAATCAAGTGAGATTCCTTGTGCTCACAGTCATTGACCAAGCAGCGAAACATGGCCACAGAGCACACTACAAGAGGATCCCACCTACAGCAGCGGATATATATATGTATCTAAATGTCAATATAGGCGTTACTAGTGCCTCTACCAACGGATAAAAATGCGTTGCGTTTTTGGGTGTTGATAGGGTACAATGCAACACATATAGGTCCGTTGGTAACAAGGGCGTTGCAAGAGAGCAACACATAAACTTTGAGATTAGCAACCCTTGTATGCGTTGTTGCTTACCCCACTCGACACTGCTATGCAATAGTACAATTTATTGATGTAATTAAATATCCACAATCAATTTTTTTATTTTGCTTATTCTTCTAGTCCGTGATCGAACTTCTGATTATGCGCATACCATTCATGTAAATTTTAGTAACGTATCAATCAGAACTTAAGGATACACATTGAATATCAATGAAAAATTTATTAACTGAATTTTAGAAATACAATCTGAGCTTGGTACAAAACGAAATTAAATCAACTAGTTAGCCATAGGCTTCGTGGCACATTTTCCTAAGAAAGAAAATAAAATTCTCTATTGTGCCTTCTGCCCCTTGGTCTACATGTTGCTCACACAATAGCCCATCATTATATTTACATCCTACAAAAGGAAATGAAGTATGTTAAGCGCATTGTTGTATTGTGATCCAAATTCATATACTAAAGGGAGGCTAACTTCTGACGAGCGGAGCGAGGCCCGTCGCCGGAGGCTTCGGCCGAAGCGTATATATACATCTTGTAAGCCGCCGGCTAGGGTTTATCAGATTATAAGATAACCCACGGCGTTTGTAAAACTCCCCGATATAGTGAAGTTTTGCTGGCTGGCGCCCGTGGTTTTTTCCCCTTCTGTGTTGGAAGGGGTTTTTCACGTTAAATCTTGTGTCCCCTGCGTGTGTTCTTGTTTCGTTCTTCGTTATTTGCTTGTCGCATTTATAACAAGTGGTATCAGAGCCCGTGTTTCAATCTAGGGTTTTGCGACATGTCTTCCTTGAAGTTCGATCTACCGCAGCTGGATTACACCACGAGATTTTCTCTGTGGCAAGTGAAGATGAGGGCGATCCTTACCCAATCTTCTGATCTGGATGAAGCTCTTGATGGTTTTGGCAACAAAGATGCCAAGACTTGGACCGAAGATGAAAAGAGGAAAGACCGTAAGGCTTTTTCATTAATTCAGCTTCATCTATCCAACAATATCTTGCAGGAAGTGCTGGCTGAGAAATCAACAGCGGCGCTGTGGTTGAAACTGGAATCGATCTGCATGTCCAAAGATCTAACCAGTAAGATGCACGTGAAGATGAAGTTGTTCTCGCACAAGCTGCAAGAAGGTGCGTCAATGATGAATCACCTATCGATCTTTAAGGAGATCGTTTCTGATTTGTTGTTCATGGAGGTAAAATATGATGATGAGGATCTCGCTCTTATACTGTTAGTCTCATTGCCTAATTCTTTTGCAAATTTTCGAGACACCTTGCTATACAGTCGTGATGAACTAACCCTTGCCGAAGTTTATGAGGCCCTCCAGCAGAGGGAAAAGATGAAATCTATGGTGCACGCAGAGGGTTCATCATCTACGGCAGAAGCACTGCAGGTCCGAGGCAGGACCGAGAACAGAAACAACAACTACAATAGAGATAAGAGCAAGACCGACAGAGGTCGCTCACAGTCCAGGGGACGAGATGGTAAGTTCTGCAAGTATTGTAAGAAAACTAGCCACAATATTGATGATTGCTGGAAGTTGCAGAACAAAGAGAAAAGAAACGGTACTTACCAACCGAAAAACAAATCTGAGGGTGATGGTAAGGCTACTGTTGTTTCCATTGATAATTCTGATGGTGATTGCCTAGTTGTTTTTGCTGGTTGTGTTTCTGGTAATGATGAGTGGATCCTTGATTCTGCATGTTCGTTTCATATTTGCTGTAACAACGACTAGTTCAGTTCTTATGAGTTTGTGCAGAGTGGAGATGTTGTGCGTATGGGAGATAATAACCCATGTGAGATCGTGGGCATTGGCTCCGTTCAGATCAAGATGCATGATGGTATGACACGCACTCTGACAGATGTGAGACACATACCTGGCATGGCCAGAAATCTGATCTCTCTCAGTACCCTTGATGTTGATGGGTACAAACACTCTGGTTCTCGCGGAGTTCTGAAGGTATCAAAAGGTTCTCGCGTTCACATGATTGGTGATATGAATTCTGCAAAATTATATGTTCTTAGAGGTAGCACTTTGTCTGGTATTGCTGCTGCTGTTATTCCTGATGAACCTGGTAAAACTAATCTGTGACATATGCGTCTTGGACATATGAGTGAACATGGCATGATAGAATTGCACAGGAGAGACCTGCTAGATGGCTGCAATTTGAGTAAGTTTGAGTTCTGTGAGCACTGCATTTTTGGTAAGCATAAAAGAGTTAAATTCAATGCTTCCGTTCATACCACCAAAGGGATTTTAGATTATGTGCATGCTGATGTGTGGGGACCTTCCCGCAAGACTTCTCTTGGTGGTGCAAATTACATGCTTACTATCATAGATGATTACTCAAGAAAAGTGTGGCCTTTCTTTCTGAAACATAAATCTGATGTGTTTGATGCTTTTAGAAAGTGGAAAGTTATGGTAGAGAAGCAAACAGAAAATAAAGTTAAATTGCTTCGTACTGACAATGGCATGGAATTTTGTTCTACTGTTTTCAATGATTATTGCAGCGGTGAAGGCATTGTTAGGCACCACACCATCCCATATACTCCTCAGCAGAATGGTGTGGCGGAGAGGATGAACAGAACCATCATCTCCAAGGCTCGTTGCATATTGTCTAATGCTGGTATGCATAGACGTTTCTGGGCTGAAGCAGCCTCCACCGCTTGTTACTTGATAAACAGGTCACCTTGTATTCCGCTTGATAAGAAAACTCCTATTGAGGTATGGTCTGGTTCACCTGCTGATTATTCACAGTTGAGAGTTTTCGGTTGCACTGCTTATGCTCATGTTGATAATGGAAAGCTAGAGCCTAGGGCTGTTAAGTGTGTGTTTCTTGGTTATGGTTCAGGAGTTAAGGCATACAAGTTATGGAATCCTGAAACTAAGAAAGTTTTGCATAGCAGAAATGTAGTCTTTAATGAGGTTGTCATGTTTTATAAGAGTTCATTTACAGATGTTACTGATGCTGTTGATTTTTCTGATAGTTCTGATGATGAGCAACAGAGGATCAGCGTGCAGGTGGAGCACGTGGAGGAGAAAGAAAATGATGTTGCTGAAAATGATAACACTGTTGTTCATCACTCACCACCTGTTTTGTAGCAAACAAATGGTTCCATTGCTGCTGATAGACCGAGGCGTAACAAAGGTCCACGTCCTCGTTTAATTGAAGAATGTAATCTTGTTCATCATGCTTTGAGTTGTGCTGAACAGGTGGAGCATGATACTGAACCTGCTACATATACTGAGGCCGTTGCATCCGTTGACCGCGTGAAGTGGATTTCTGCTATGCAAGAGGAGATGCAATCGCTTGACAAGAATGGCACATGGGATGTTGTGCCCTTGCCTAAACAAAAGAAGGTTGTCCGCTGTAAGTGTATATTTAAAAGAAAAGAAGGATTGTCTCCTAATGAGCCTCCGAGGTTTAAGGCAAGGTTAGTAGCAAAAGGTTTCAGCCAAATTCCAGGTATTGACTATAATGATGTATTCTCTCCGGTTGTGAAGCATAGTTCCATTCGTGCATTCTTTGGTATTGTGGCTATGCATGATCTTGAGCTTGAGCAGCTTAGATGTGAAGACTGCTTTTCGCATGGAGAGCTTGAGGAGGAGATATACATGGACCAGCCTCGAATGTTTTGTTGTGCCTGGTAAGGAGGATCTTGTTTGCAAGTTGAAGAGGTCCCTTTATGGTCTGAAACAGTCTCCAAGACAGTGGTACAAAAGGTTTGATTCATTTATGCTTGCACATGAGTTTAAGAGATCTAAGTATGATAGTTGTGTTTATATCAAGTTTGTTAATGGATCACCAATATACTTGTTGTTATATGTTGATGATATGTTGATTGCTGCCAAGAGCAAGAAAGAGATCACTACTTTAAAGTCACAGTTAAGTAGTGAGTTTGAGATGAAGGATCTTGGTGCTGCTAAGAAAATACTAGGTATGGAAATTACAAGAGACATAAAATCTAGTATGCTATTTCTTAGTCAGCAAAATTACATTCAGAAAGTTCTTCATTGTTTTAATATGCATGATGCAAAGTCTGTTAGTACACCAATTGCTTCTCACTTCAAATTGTCAGCATTGCAATGTCCTAGTACTGATGAAGATATTGAGTACATGTCTCGAGTTCCATATTCTAGTGTTGTTGGTTCCTTGATGTATGCCATGGTTTGTTCTCGTCCTGATTTATCATATGCTATGAGTTTGGTCAGTCGATACCTGGCCGATCCTGGTAAAGAACATTGGAATGCTGTTCAGTGGATTTTCAGGTACCTTCGTGGCACATCCAAAGCTTGCTTGAAGTTTGGCAAGACCGGTGAGGGACTCGTAGGCTATATGGATTCAGATTTTGCTGCCGATTTGGATAAGAGAAGATCCCTCACAGGTTATGTATTCACTATTGGTGGATGTGCTGTGAGTTGGAAGGCAACGTTACAAGCTGTTGTTGTCCAATCTACAACCGAAGCAGAATATATAGCAATTAATGAAGCTTGCAGAGAGTCTGTTTGGTTAAAAGGTTTGTATGTTGAGCTTTGTGGAGATGATTCTTGCATTAACTTGTTTTCTGACAGTCAAAGTGCAATATACCTTACTAAAGATCAAATGTTCCATGAGAGGACAAAGCATATTGATATCAAGTACCATTATGTGCGCGACATTGTTGCTCAAGGTAAACTGAAGGTATGCAAGATAAGTACTCATGATAATCCTGCTGATATGATGAAAAAGCCGGTTCTCTGTTTCCAAGTTTGAGCTTTGCTCGAGCTTGGTTGGTATAACTTGTTTAGCCCAAGTGGTTGTTGGCGCCGAGCAAGTGTTTTTCTTTGTTGTTCAGGAGATTGTTGAAGTTGATGCTACAAGATGGAATTTGTCTCAAGGTGGAGTTTGTTGTATTGTGATCCAAATTCATATACTAAAGGGAGGCTAACTTCTGACGAGCGGAGCAAGGCCCGTCGCCGGAGGCTTGGCCCGTCGCCCGTCGCGGTACGGTACAGATCGTTGGCACCGCCTATATATACATCTTGTAAGCCGCCGGCTAGGGTTTATCAGATTATAAGATAACCCACGGCGTTTGTAAACACTCCCGATATAGTGAAGTTTTGCTGCCTGGCATCCGTGGTTTTTTCCCCTTCTGTGTTGGAAGGGGTTTTCCACGTTAAATCTTGTGTCCCATGCGTGTGTTCTTGTTTCGTTCTTCGTTATTTGCTTGTCGCATTTATAACACGCATACTTGTATATAATGTTTTTCAACATTAGAAAAACATAGCCCAAGGAGAGATGAATCCGCGAGGGCAAAAAGAGAAATTGCACATGGATTTCGAACCTCTGTCGTGCCCTTGCACCATCGCGCCCTCTGTGATGCAACTCGGCGCGACGGCTATTCGGCAAACCTCCGCGTCATGAAGTGGGCTCAAACACATCTTGACTGCACGAGCGTTTCACGAAATTAGGGGATCTGATGGTATGAGGAGAGTAGTTGGAGGTGCGATCGTGAGCTGCATCACCAGCAGCCAGTACTCGCCGGCGACGGAGGCCCTGCTCGCGAACGACCGAGAGGCGCATTGGAGATGTAGAGGGAGGCGGCTAGGTTTAATTTGGGGGAGGCGAGGAGTGGGATGGATAGGTGCGGGCGTGTTCGTGGCCGGTGGTTAAGAAAAGGGGGAACCGTGCTTGCTGGGCTGGGCTCATAGTATTTCTTGCGGTCTGTATAATGGACAACGGATTATATCCTGCAACGCATGCATGCGTATCTATGACAAAATTTTAATACGAATATTTGCAGCGTTGCCAAGTATTTGTTGTTGTAGGCGGGTTGTTGTTGTAGTGGCAATGGTTCATGCTGGTTGTTCTTATCCCAAGCCTCGAGGATCAACTTAAAGTCACCTACGATCGTCTGTAGCCCCATAAGAGCCCACGCAGAAGCCGCAGTTCATCATTGAACTTGGGCTTAAGGGGCGTCGAGGTAGGCCTGCACACCGGCATCAACCACCAGGGCTCGCCGCCATTCTGAGAAAGCTGGATGGATTTGGAGAAATGGTCGGTTCTCTGCGCGTGCACTCGCGCACCCTCTGATTTCTAGGCCACGATAACACCACCAGCCGTACAGAGAGAGGGCAAGTACGCGAACCCATTAAAGCCGGGTCCAAACGATTCAACAATGATGTAGGGGGTTACAGCCCGTCAAAGAAACATGCTTCTTGCACGTACATGTCTTTGCCATTCCGGCTCACGACATGGGAAGCTCCACCGTGGCCCTAGCCCACATACGTGCCACATCGTAGCATCTGTCGGAGCCGGGAGATCTCGGCGATGGCGATCCTGGCCCTAGTGGCTACCTACGGTCAGCATCCGGATTGCTTTGGTGCAAAGTTTCGCCAGGGCCCAGACAATTGTATTATGGATCTCAACTAAGTGTTACATGTTGGGGGCATTACATATATATGAAGCACATCGTGCGATCCTACTAATCAGGCAGTACCACTAGACTAGGTACAAGAGATAACAGTAATACATATCATGAAAGACAATGTGCGTTCAACAGCCCCCGCAGTCGGAACGACGCTGGTAGTGACGTTAAGACTGGAACGAAAATCTTGGAACACACTTAGCACCTCTTTAGTGAAGATGTCAGCAAATTGAGAGTTTGTGGGAACATGAAGAACCCGAGCCTCTCCAAGAGCGACCCTGTCACGAACTAAGTGAAGATCGATTTCAGCATACTTTGTCCGCTGGTGTTGAACTGGATTGGAAGACATGTACATGGCACTGACATTGTCACAGTAGACAATGGTAGCTCGAGCAGGTAGGTGATGAAGTTCATGCAAAATTTGGGGCAGCCAACATGATTCAGCAATACAATTTGCAACTGCTCGGTATTCGGCGTCGACACTTGATCTTGACACGGTATGTTGCCTCCGAGACGACCAAGAGATCAGGTTGCTACCGAGGAATACACAAAATCCTGATTTGGATTTGCGGGTATCAGGACAACTGGCCCAATCAGCATGCGAGTATGCATTGAGATAAGAAGTAGAGGACCGGTGAAGTTGCAATCCAAAATGCGATGTTCCCTTAAGATAGCCCAAGATGCGCTTGACCAGCTGCAACTGAGACTCTCTTGGATCATGCATAAACAAGCACACCTGCTGGACAACATATGTCATATCAGGGCGAGGGTGAGGTATTAGAGGGCACTGGCGAGACTCCGATAGAGGGTTGGATCGGCAACATGGGAACCATCATGAGCGGATATTTTGGATTTTGTGTCAATGGGTGTGGCTATGGGGTGGCAATTTAGCATGTGGGATTTCTCTAAAATCTCTAAGGCATATTGTTGTTGGGAAAGAAACATGCCAGTAGTGGTGCGGTGGACATTAATGCCAAGAAAATGATGAATATCACCAAGGTCACTCATGGAGAACTCACCGTTGAGAGAGGCAATGAAGGTTTGTAGTAGAGTGGTGGCATTTGCGGTGAGGATGATATCATCAACATAGAGAAGCAAGTATGCAAGAGAGGAGCCATTCTTGAGAATAAACAAGGAGGAGTCACTTTTGGAGGCGACAAAGCCAATGGAAGTGATGAAGGTGGTGAAGCGGTGAAACCAAGTGCAGGGTGCCTGTTTAAGACCATAGAGAGATTTGCGCAAATGACATACATGAGTAGGATGAGTGGAGTCAAGAAAGCCAGAAGGTTGTTCACAATAAACTGTCTCTTGAAGGTCACCGTGCAGAAATGCATTCTTGACATCCATCTGATGAATAGGCTAGGAATGAATGGTGGCAATGCTGAGCACAAGGCGAATAGTGGCCGGCTTCACAACGGGGTTGAAAGTCTCATTGTAATCCACACCATGTTGATGAGTGAATCCACGAACAACCTAGCAAGCTTTATAGCGAGCAAGAGAGCCATCAGGGTTAACCTTGTGGCAAAAAATCCACTTGCCGGTCACCACATTGACACCTGCAGGACGAGAAACTAGAGACCATGTGTCATTCCGCATTAGGGCAGTAAATTCATCAAGGATAGCATTGTGCCAATTAGGGTCCTTAAAGGAAGATTTGTAAGTGGCATGAAGAGGTGAAATAGTGGTGGAAGTGGAGTGAAGAGAAAAAGGCTTTTTAGGCATGAAATAACCGGATTTACCTCGGGTGAGCATTTGGTGTGAGTTTTGGGTGGCTGTACCGCAATGGAGTTGGGCGGGAGATGTAGTTGGGTGGGCACGGATTGGGCGATGGTGATGGCGTGGACGACAGATCGGATCGAGCACAGGGCGCGGCAAGCGAGATAGAGGGCGCGGCAAGCGAGGCAGATCCTGCCGGGAACCAGGAGGTGGTGGAGGGCGGGGAGTGGTGGGTTGGGCTGCTGGTAGGGGACCGCACCGCAACGATAGTGCGCGAGGTAGAGGGGGCAGGTGGCGAGACGTGGTTAGGTGCAAGTGTGTTTGGGCGGAACGAGGTGGATCGGGAGGGGATCCCGATGGGGAGCAGGCCGTCAATACGAGGAAGATCAGGAGCGGCAGGTGCAGGATCTTCTGCGGCTGGTGAACTACAATCAGCAGAAAAATAAGGGAAAGAGGATTCATCAAAAACAATGTGTCTAGAAACAATGTTGTGACACGATGATAAGTCCAAATAGCGATATCCTTTGTGCTCTCGTGGGTAGCCTAAGAAAACACATCGAGTGGAGCGAGGGGATAGTTTGTGATCTCTGGTGGCACAGTGGCATAGAGATTAGGGTAACATAGACACCCAAAGGTACGGAGGTGGTCATAGGTAGGGTGAACACCGTAGAGGAAATGGGGAGTGGAATGTTGAATGGCTCGAGAAGGGCGTAAGTTGCGGAGGTATGTGGCGGTATGAAGGGCTTCCACCCAAAATGGTGCTGGTAGTTTGGCTTGTATGAGAAGGGTACGGATGATATCATTTTTGTGCGAAGAAGTCGTTCAGCTTTCCCGTTCTGCGGTGATGTATGTGAGCATGAAAGGCGAAAGGAGGCACCTTGACGGGAGAAGAGGTCACGCAATGAACTAGTAATAAATTCGCCACCATTATCACATTGCATGCATTGGATGGTAACATGAAATTGAGTGTGCACAAAACTGAAAAAACGCTGAACATTAGCACAAGTATTTGATTTATTGCGTAATGGAAAAGTCCAGGAGTAGTGAGTGAAATCATCGAGTACAACCAAGTAATATTTATATCCTGAGAAACTAAGAATGGGAGATGTCCACAAGTCACAATGAATAAGTTGAAATGCAACGGAAGTTTTTGAGGTGGAGGTGGGGAAGGGGAGACGGGGCTGATGGCCTAATTGACATGCCTCACATAAGGGAGAGCGACGGTGGGCAACATTATTACAGCGAAGAAAATCGAAAGGCAAATGTGACAGAGATGCTTTGCTAGGGTGGCCGAGTCGTTGATGCCAGAGATCACCAGAGGAGGTGATGAAGGCCGCATGTGAAGAGGTCTTGGAGCCGGAGAATGGATAGAGGTCACCGTCACTATTGGAGCGGAGGAGGAGGGTCTTGGTGGCTAGGTCCTTCATAGAAAAACCAAATGGATCAAATTCAATGGAGAAAAAATTATCACGTGTAAATTTGCGGGCATGGATTAAATTCTTAACTATGTGGGGTGAAACTAGGACATCTTGCAAGTAGAGAGGGAGAGAGGAGATTTGGACAGCACCCACAGCAAGAATAGGAAGTTTGGACCCATTGCCAACAATAATATGCTGAGAATTATGACCTAAGTTGGAGTGAGAAGTAGTCAAGTTACCCATCTTACCAGTGACGTGGGAGGAGGCACCCGAGTCCATGATCCACTCTGGCTGCGGCTGGTGCTGTCCATTGCTCATGGCGGCATGAATTATGGCGACATCGTCGAAGGAGTAGGGTGGCGCAGATGGCGATGGTGCGGCGTACATGGGGGCAGGAGGCTGTCCAGAATGCATGACAGGGTAGACTTGCGAGTGCGGACCAGGTCGGGGTCCAAGCATGCCGGCGGCATTGGGTGCCGCCCATGGCAGGCAAGCCGGTGGGAAGGGCGACCCCCCCCCCCCCCCCCCGAAGTCAGTGCCGCGTCCGGTGGACTGGCCACGCCCGCGCCCGCCGCTCTGCTGATGACCGATGTGGCCACCGCCATAGGCGAGACTGCCTTGCCCACCACCAGGCTGATAGCCGGGGATGGGGTTCTTGCCACAGTAATTGGGGCTGACACCGGCAACACGAGGCGTGCCATAGTGGCTGCCGCTGCTGCTGCTGGTGGACTGGCTGCGGTCAACAGCATGGGAAGCAAAAACTTGCGTGCCGGCGGTGGCGTTGGAGACCTCCGCCAGCTGTAGGCGGGAGCAGTAATCCGCGAAGGACGACAGGGCGCCCTTGAGGATCTCGGCCTGCAGCTTGTACGGGTCGCCAAGGCCATCGACGAACTGGAGAGCGAGATCGCGATCGTCGACAGGACGCCTGATGGCATCAAGGTCATCGCGATGGACTGCAGCTTGATTGGCAAGGAAGAACCGAAGCAGCCGGTTCCAGGTCGAGCACGCCGTGGTACTTTGAACAAGACGATACAGGTCGTCCGTCAGGGTGTCCATGAACCAGAGGCTGGGGTGGATGTCGACGGCAAGCCAGGCGTCGTCCGGGTCGCGAGGAGCAGCACCCTCGGTCACATGGTCCAGTACCTTGTACATGGTGAGAAGAAACTTGAGGATCTGACGCCACTTGGAGAAATTGGTGCCGGCAGCAGTCACCTGAAGCTTGATGTAATTGTGGATGTGGATGCCAAGGATTGGGTGAGAATAGGTAGGGTTTGGGAGTTGGGAGGGGAAGGTGAGAGCAGGCATCGAACTGGTGGTAGAAATCACATGCAGGTAATCGGCGAAGCCGTCGAAATTGAGTCGATCCGAGAAGTGAGGAGTTGGAGGTGCTCGGGGCAGTGAGGGCCTGGGTTGGAGAGGTGTGTGAGGATCGGTGTCCAGGTTTGGGAAAGGGGAGGAGGAGGTTGCCGGCAGCGTGACTGACGTTGAGGAAGATGAGGTTTCGGCCATGGAGAGGAACACGAGGCTCTGATACCAAATTGTATTATGGATCTCAACTAACCGTTACATGTTGGGGGCATTACATATATATGAAGCACATCGTGCGATCCTACTAATCAGGCAGTACCACTAGACTAGGTACAAGAGATAACGGTAATACATATCGTGACAGACAATATGTGTTCAACACAGACTAACTGCGCGTCAACACAGTATTTAGAGGATGGACACAGGCGGTGGTACCAAGAGTGGACAAAGGCTTAATGTTTCCAGTTGTGCCACTCGCCGGAGATGGTGTGTGTGCGCGCGCGCGCTTGTGACACAATTTCACTTGAGAAATAAAATTGCCGAGCGGGTGGTCCTTAATTTGAAGAAAACACCACAACATGCATGTTCACATTGACCTTCATTTTCATTTTCAAAAAAAATCTGTCCCCTCCAAAGCGCATGCATGCAAGTATCAACATGAGTTGGTAATTTTCTGAGACGAAGCCAACAATTATTAGTTCATGTGGGCCAAGCGAACTACTACTACTAGTATCTAACATGTACATATATGAATACGGGACAAACAATTTTCATGACATAAATTCCAGGGTCCAGATCTGTACAAGTACGTGTTCTATGGGCGTCCAGCCACAGGGCTACTATCTATGCAGATCTTCCCTGTCAAGCTCACGGGAATGTTTGGTATGATTCGCTATGCGCGACAACTGTCAAACCCTGCCCCATCTGAGCAGGTTATTCTTGTTTGTTTGTTTGTTTCATGTTGTACAATCCAATGCTATATTTTCTATTAATTGTCATGCGCGTAGCACATGCGAGGTATGTCAGCTTTTACCATATAGAGAGCGATCATGTTTCTCTTACGTACTCGGAGCAATAGCCAGCAATAGCCAATTCTGACACATTTACCTCAAGGCATGCGTTGATAAGTTTTTAGAAGATAGCAGGTTGATGAGGTGGTTTACTATTCTGTCTATTAGATCTAGCGCTTGCATCGCTACCCTGGAGTGGCTCTAGCAAACCATAGACGTAGTCTGGGGGCCATATGGCCCCCGAACACTTCCTCGTTCCCTCTTTCTTACGACGTCCAATCTTACGGCGGAGGCGAAAGTCCTTTCTCGAGAGAGGGAAGATCTTGCTGCTCTGTGGGCGGCGCCGAGGAAAAACCGAAGTCATCGTCATCACCAACTCCTTCTTGGCGTAGGGGAGTCTCTCCATCAACATCCTCACCATATCCAACATAAGGACCAACATCATCTTCGAGATCAATGTCACCCCCTCGCAATTTGGGTATACCAGAACCCTATATCACTACTAGAAATAGGCCTTGCCGTAGAATATTAGCACTGGCGCACCACTTTACTGGTGCGCCACCACTAAGGATATACCAAAGCCACCTCGTGCGCCACTGCTATCTCACATAGCACATAGCAGTGACGCACCAAGAAAGGGTGCACCACATGTGCCACTGCTATGTCCAAAATAGATAGAAATTAAAAAAAAATCATTTGAGATGTCCATGTATTATGTCATCTAGTTTTAATGAGAAATAACAAACATGAGTTTCGATATTTTTTGCAAAATAGCGTCATGTTTCGGTAAAACTGGATTTCTGGTTGCATACGACCTCCAATGAAAATTTGCTTTATATGAAAATGTATCTACGCGAAATTTCCTATCCGAAACAGGATTTTTTTTCAGATTTTAGATTTCGGGCAGAAATTTCCAAAAAAAATAAAATAGCAGTGGCGCACCAAGCCTAGTGTTGCGCCACTGCTAACTTCCCGCCATATAAAATTCAAAATGGCCGGCTGCCGTTAACCCTTATCCCCACCCTCCTCCTCCAACTCCTTTCTCCTCCTCCTCCTCCTCCTCCTCTTCCCTGGCCTCCACTCCGACATCCTCCTCCTCCTCCACTCCGGTCTTCTCCTCCACTTCATCGTCTTCCTCTTCCACTCCCCCATCCTCCAACGTCTCCAACCCCGGGCTCCTTCGCCTCCTCCTCCTCCTCCTCCTCCTCCTCCTCCTCCTCCTTAGTCTCCTCCACTCCATCCTCACCGACAGCTAGGCTATGAGCATGAACATGAATGGGATAAATAATTCGGACAATAAAAACAAGCAAAAATAACGAGCAAAAAAAATTCGGAAAAATGTGCCAGATCCAGATTTCATATTTTTAGCAGTGGCGCACCTCTATTTTGCACAGTGCTGCACCTCGACGAAATAGCAGTGGCGCACCACACATGGTGCGCCACTTCTAAGCCAGATAGCAATGGAGCACCACTGGTGTGCCACTTCTAACAGTTACTAGTGGGGTGATAGCAGTGGCGCACCTCAGCAAGTTGTGGAAAAACTCTTGTTATGGCCATGGCCGGCGCCCGGCGCCCGGCGGTGTATTTAGACGAATTCGTGCATCGAAGGTCTAGTCAGCGAGTGCGTAACACCTGTTGGAGTGTTGGTGCAGGTCCCGCTCCGTGGCTCTCCATGGCCGATGGCTGCACGTGCAAACTAGCCAGACTAGCCCACGTAACTAGTTGATCTACTAGCCAGCTAGCGCGCACGGACGCAACACACCGGCAAGGAAAACGATCTGGCCAGAGGCTCCTATATATCGCATCTCGTATATATATACCGTGCTTACTTAGTTCCGAGTCCTCTCTCTCTCTCTCTAGTCTCCACAAGTGCTCTTCGCCTCGCTGTTCATACTCATAGCCCCGAAAGAGTGTTTGAGTGACAAAAGGATAGAGACGGACTTCAACCTCAGGTATCCCTGATCCACTTATCAATCTGTGTTTGTATAGCACTGGTTTCGTCGCTCTCCCTATCCATTTCTCTCTCTTTATTTCTCTGCATTTGCTTCCTTCACACATGAGAAAGATGTGTCTCACTCTCTGTACAGCTAGTCTCGTAGTACTTTCCTTTGTTTTTCCCCGGCCGTTAGGTAGAGAATTGAGCCGTCTCTTGATGTTATTGCTGCAACATTTGTGATGTTCTGAGTTTTGTTTGCAAAAGTTTTGCCGTTCTGTTTTCTACCCTAAATTTTGACCATTTTCACCCTCCATGGTTCCTCATCAATCAGACATTGTGTTTTAGTTTCTTTCAGCTATTAGTTTCTCACCAAAGTGTTACTTGGACTTCTATTTCTCCTCTCTCTGTCTCTCTATTTCATGTTATGCCGAACTTGCAGGTGCGAGCTACGATGCAACGCCGTGACATGTTTGTGCTGCTGTCCAGGGTGATGGTCTTGGCACTGACCCTGACGTCCTTCGTAGTCAGCCACATGCCATCGCGTGGGTTCCCAGGCTTCATCGCCTTCATGTAAGTATAGATGCATCTCCTACTCTCTTGCCGCCGGTCTATAACTCTATGAGCATCTTGCACTTAATTCATGCAATTCTTGTACTACGTACAGATCCCTGAAGTTGGTTACCTTGATGGTGGCGTTCGGTTGGGCCCCGACGATGATCTTGTTCCACATCGCCTCCCTCCATCAGTGGCTCGGGTGGCCGGCGGACGGTCACTACTGGGCACGGCAGGTCGTCGTTGAGTGGGTACGTGCAGCCTCGATCATACATCATATATACCTTAGGAGTGGTACATACTTGCGTCCGAGCTCGAGGAGAACCGCGCAATAACATATATGTCTTCTATGTACAGGTGGTCGCCATTGTGATTTATGGCACGGGCTTCTCCGCTGTTGCAGTCTCTATGTTCTTGAGCTCCACACCCCGATGCATCCCACACCGTAGCATCTGCACGAGGCGGGAGATCTCGGCGATCCTGGCCCTAGTGGCTGGTTACGTCAGCATCGGCATCGCTGTGGTGCAGTCCTGGGCAAGGGTCAGGCTGATGGCGCGTCAACAAAACATTTAGAGGGATGGTGCCAAGACTGGAAAACAGCTGAATTAATGTTCCAAGTCATCTGATAATGACGAAGATGCCTGGAGCTTGAAGCATTCCTTGAGATGCCTGGAGCTGTTTTTCGTTTTTACCAGTACCTGTTATATGTATGCCTTTGTCGGGAGTGTTTTGTAGATTGAAGTAAGTTGTTGGCTTTATGTTGAGTAATTCCCCTGGAGTAGTTTGCTTTATATATGTTGTGTCGGTCACTGGGAGAGATGAGATGATGTGTCTCACATGTGTGTGCCTGCTGCAACATGGATGCTCCTTAAATCGAAAAATAAAAACACAGTATTTATAGCATGCATGTTCACATTGACCTTCATTTATTTCAATATATGTTCTCCTCCAAAGCGCATGTATGCAAGTAGCAACATGCATGAGTTAGTACGTTTCAGAAACAAAGCAAACAATAGCTCGTGTGCGAAGCCGAAAAGGACATTTGTGCATACGGGACAAAGTGTTTCGATGACATCAATTGCTGGCTCCGGTACGTGTAATTTTATGGGCGTTCCCTCTTGTGGCTGACCAGACCAACTACAGACTATCACGGGAATATATGGGGGTTTATGGAAGCTGCATTCTGTGCGCATTAACTCCCAAGCCCTACCCACACTGAGCAGGTTGTTCTTGTTTGTTTGTTCCTTGTTGCATATTCTATCTAATGTTATCTTTTCTATTAGTTGTCATGTGCGCAGCTCTTGCGTGGAATATCTGGTTTTACCGAATAGAGAGCAGACATAAGCACACGGAGTAATTGCCAAATCCGACCATTTTTACCTCAATATATGCATTGGTAGGAACCTCCCAGATCAATGCAACGAACATGTGCTGGCAGCAAGAGTGATGGAAGATATGAAGCTTTGGAGCCTAGATGGTATTGGTACTGAGATGCTGGGTGAGTTGTAATATCTAAGTTGTGGGGTGTGCCTGATCAGATCACGCGTGATAAAGGTCAGATCTTCTCAAAAAGATTGTTTTCTTTCTATAAAACTGAGGTATACCTGGGGATACTCTCGATAAAATGAAATGGGAAGGGCTTACAAAGTCATTTATAAAACTAACAAAACATCACTCTGGCTTAGAGATTTTAGCAGGTTGAAGGTTTGACGAGAGGTCGACTATACTATCATGTACATCGACCATCCCCCTTCTCCACCCTGCCGCTGCCGCACACACTGATGGACAAAGCCTGTTGGGTGGATGACAAGAGTGGGCTCTCTTCCTTTAAAGGGCTGGCCCTAACCCATGGCCAACATGGGCAAGCGCCAAGGGCCCAGGCCAGGAGGGGGGCCAAAATCACATCTTCTCTTTTAATACGGGCTGAAAATTGCAATCTACCCTTATACAAGCTGATCCTAGCTAGTTGAGCTCAGATTTTCTCTTATGTTTGGTGTCTCGGGCCAACACAGACATGCTAAGTGCGTCTCTTGTTTGGTGGGTTGTATGTGATGAGGATAGCTAATGAGGTAAAAAAGATTGCACAAATACCCATGCGTACAAAAATGAAACACGGTCGCGTCTTGTCAACAAAAGAAAAAGTTATTGAATCCTTGTAAATAGATAAGAAAAGCAACCGGGTCCCTGTAAAACGCAGACGGATCCCTATAGGTCCGGCGAGGTAGCTCCGGCAAGGGAGCTCTGGCAAGGCGTGTCCGACGAGGCAGCTATGGCGAGGCAGACGACTTTTTGGCGGAGGACCCCATCTGGTCGAGCTCGGTGGAGGAGCTTCGTCTCCATGGCGTGTCCGGCGAGGAGAGGGAGCTCCGGGTCGCAGAGGACCTTGGGGCGATGGACCCCATGGCTGGTCGAGCTCAGTGGAGTTCGTCTCCATGGCGTGCGGTGCTTCTTCCTCGCGGCGCGTCCGGGAGGAGCAGTTCATGTGAAGTTTTGGGCTTAACGATGCACTTTGTCTCGTGCTCGTTTCCGTGTTAAATAGGTTACAATTAGCAGAGTTTACAAGAGAGCTTACAACGATAGGAGAGAAGGAAGGAGATCGATCTAATCCACCATCGTACATTAGATCGCTTACATATATAGATCAACGATCTAACAAACTACGATCCTATCGCTAATTACAACTTGACCATGTATGACACGTTCGCTAACGTCCCTCCTCAATCGAAACCTTCTTAAGGTTGATATTGTGCTTGAACTCTTCAAGTTGCAGAACTGGTACTGCCTTTGTGAATCTTACCACCTAATGCTTTGCAGGAATAAATCTGATCTCAAACAATTTTTGTGCAACTCTTTCTCTTACAAAATAAAAATTAATGTCGATATGTTTGGTTCTTGCATGAAAAATGGGATTAGCAGAAAGGTATGTGGATCCCATATTCTCACACCATAAACATGATTTTTGATCTCTTTTGACACTAAGTTCTCCTAGTAGTGACTCGATCCAAATAATTTCAGCTATTGCATTTGCGAGAACTTTGTATTCAGCTTTGGTACTTGATCTCAAAATTGTTGCCTATTTTCTGGCACTCCAAAAAATTAAGTTAGGACAAAAAAGGCCTGCAAAGCCTTCTGTAGATCTTCTATCATCTACACGTCCTTCCCAGTCATCATCTAAGAATGCACTTACAAGAGTAGATGAAGATTTTCTGAAGGTCAACCCAAGATCTTCTGTAGATCTTCTATCATCTACACGTCCTTCAGTAAGCATCCTCGTCCCGAATGCCATCAAGAAACACATTCTTCACATCTAATTACCTTAAGTTCTATCCTTTGGAAACTGAAGTAGCTAGAACAAGTCTAATGGTAGCAGCTTTAACAATAGGACTAAAGGTTTCATCATAGTCTATGACATATCTTTTTAAAAACTTTTTGCTACTAATCTAGCTTTATATCTATCAATGGTGCCATTTGCTTTCCTTTTTACCATATAGACCCATTTACAATCTATAAGATTTATGCGTTGCCTATTAGGTACTAAATGCCAAGTTTTATTGGTTACTAAGACTTTATACTTATCATCCATAGCATTCTTCCAATTCTTATTTTCTAGTGCTTGTTGCAAATTTGAAGGTTCATTAGATGAACAGGACAAACCATATTGCACTGTGCCATCAGTATATACCTTCTTTTTGCTGTTACCGGTTGTATATCTGGTGCGATGCAGAATGGGCTGCGGGTAGGTAGCCAAAGATGATCCTGCGCTGGTCCGATTAGGTTGTGCAGAAGATCCACCTCGACCAGATTGCGCCAGGCGCGTTGTGGGGTGGCCGCGCGCGGGAGGTGACATGGTTGTACCCCAACAATGTTCAAGGTTAGGGACTTAGGTTTTGGGAAAGGCGATGCCCAAAGATTCCGGGAGCGAGATGGCACATGACGTACCTAGGTTCACGTCCCCGCTGTGGAGGATCGCTACGTCCTACTGGCAATCTAGTATATAAATATATGTATACACCATGCCGCCGTAGGCGGATTGTATCTAGTCTGATCTAGTTCTAATCTGCGGGTATCATCGTATGTGTCTATGTGTGTTGAGTTATGTCTAAGGGGTGCCCCTGCCTGGCTTTATATATGCAACCAGGTTAGGGTTTACAAGAGTCACAGTCTATTACAAATTGGAGTCATCTTTCTTGTAATCCAAGTCAATATTACATGTGGGTCCAGCTTGTCGAATCCTTATGCTAGTCCACGTCCATAATCCGCACCGGGTATAGCAATAGTGGGTACCCGAAGGGTAATGCCTACGTTAGTAGGCACGCCGATTGGGCCACTTGGCCTACTTGCAGATTTCCTGCCAAACGGTCGGTCATCCGCGCGTGGGAGAAACTAGTGTCAACACACTAGAGGGGGCAACCGTGTTGCGTGCCGCGTGTCATTCTGTGCCCGTGTCAACACTTGCCTTCTCGGACGTGGAAGAGCTCGGCGATGTGGCACTCTCCTATTGGTGCATGCTGGGCCCTGAGGGATCCGTTGCAGAATCTGGCGTGGAGACTTATCCCGAGGTAGATCCGCTCGTGGTCCTAGGTGAATTAGCGTCGTGCTCCACGGCGCTTGTCTTCTAGCAAATTTTCTTCTGTATGGTCATTTTGTGTGATGTTCTCACTCATTTGAGGCTCATTTTCCTCCAAATTCTCTCTTGTGCATTCTGTGGCACCTGGGGAATAAGAAAAGGAACAAAACTGGTAGAAGTATTAGGTGTTAGATCAATGCTTTGTTGTCCCCTTGATCTAAGGTTGAGTGAGAGTGAAGCGACTCGGACAGAAGAAGAATTATCTACAAAGAAGAGCACCATCGTTGGGATGAAGATTGGCAAAAGGAAACACCATTTCATCAAATACAACATCTTTGGATATGTAGACTCGGCCTATGGAAACATCTAGACATTTGACACCCTTACGCATGTTGCTATAACGTATGAAGACACATAGTTGAGAGTGAAAAGCATGCTTGCGAGTGTTGTATGTACGAAGATTAGGCCAGCATGCACAACCAAAAACACGAGACATGAATAGTCGGGTATTTCTCGGAGGAGAGCTCCATAGGTGTTTCATTATTGATGACCGGAGAAGGGAGCATGTTGATGAGATATGTTGCAGTAAAAAAAGCTTCATCCTAGAATTTTAATGGTATAGAGGCATTTGCAAGTAGAGATATGCCAACTTCTACTATGTGTTTATGCTTACGTTCTGTTGAGCCATTTTGTTGATGGACATGCAAACAAGATACATGATGAGAGATTCCCTATTTTGAAAGAGAGTATTAAATTTTCATATTCACCACCCCAGTTAGTTTGCATGGCAATGATTTTTCTATCAAACTTGCGTTTAACAAGGTTTTGAAAATCTAGAAGACTTGAAAGACTTCGGATTTCTTTTTGAGAAGATAGATCCATGATAATTTACTTAAGTCATCAATGAAGCTTACGTAGTACTCAAAGCGGCCAACATATGTAGGTTCATTTCCCCACACATCGGAGAAGACAAGTTGCAAGGGTGCAGTTGACACACTAATGAATCTAACATAAGGGAGTTGATGAATTTTTGCTAGTTGGCATGGATCAAAAATAGGCTCAACACTAGAATTATTGGAACATGGAAGTTTATAATTTCTAAGAATTCGTTGAACAATTTTAAACAAGGGATGGACTAAACGATCATGCCACAGTGTAGTTGAAGGCTTGATGGCGCTGAGAACTTGTTTATTCAAACTTGAGGAAGGTGACACCAATGGATAGAGGCCTCTTGATCATCTACCCTTAAGCAGAATTTTTGAGAAGAAGTAATTGTTTTGATGGGAAATCAACAAAAGCATGATCAACATGACTAATACTCATACCTGCCCCATTTGCCACATGAACCTTCTCGCGACCGTGGTATTGCTCCTTTATGGCAAGCTTGTCCAGCTCACGTGGTGATATGGTCGTTGGTGCCAGAGCCACCGTACAAGTTGGTGTCAACTGCATAGGAGGCGGCATTGGAACCCTTCTCCTCTTCTTCCTTTTCATCATCGGAGTAGCGGTGCCAGCACTTCCAGGAGGGGTGGCCCAGCTTGCGTAGATTTGGCAGATGATGCGGTTCGTCCTTGCATTTGTTGTTGCCGCCACCACGACGGCCATTGCCGCCACCTTGCTGTGGTCGTCCTTGGGCACATCCATAGCCGCGGCCACCTCCACCGCAGCCATAGATGCGGCCAACGCCACGACCACCATAGTCACCACGACGTCCATATCCACGAGAGGCGGCGTTGACTGAAGAGTTGCTGCCAGAGGTGTTGATGCCTAGAAGATCCATGTGTTGATCGTACGATGTGACCTGAGCGTACAACTTGCCCACCGTGAGTTTATTGTCGGGGTTTTCCCCAATGGAGGTGAAGAGGGGATTGTAGGGGTTGTCTAGTCCTGCAAGGAGGTACACTACAAGAACAGTTGCCATGGACGACGAATTGAAAGTCGCGTCGTGGTTGCTGATGCACCAAACCAACGATTTTTGCTCTCTCCGTGGTGCATGTCAAAAAAAAAATTCTCGTTTTTGAGGCCATCTAGCCTGAAGTAAACGTGGAAACCGTCGCGTATGGTGGCCCAAGATGTCGTGCATGATGGATTCTTGGGTGCGCCGGCCGAGTCAACACAAATCCACTGATGACCCACAAGTATAGGGGGTGTATCGTAGTACTTTCGATAAATAAGAGTGTCGAACCCAACGAGGAGCAGAAGGTGTTGACTGTAAATGCTCACAGACAAGTTTTCAGGAGGTTTTGATATAGCAGATAAATAAAATACAATTAAGTAAAATGCGAGAATAATAATTACAGCAAGTGGCCCAATCCTTTTTAGCACAAAGGACAAGCCGGTTTGTTTACTTATGATGACCAAACGTTCTTGAGGACACACGGGAATTTAGTCTAGTGCTTTCGCTTCATATAGTTGATTAATCTTCATTATTTTGATAAGTGTTGTGTGGGTGAACCTATGCTAATGCACCGCCCTTCCTAGGACTAATACATACTTGTGATTAAACCCCTTGCAAGCATCCGCAAATACAAGAAAGTAATTAAGATAAATCTAACCACAGCCTTAAACTCCGAGATCCTCGCTATCCCTCATGCATCGATATACCAACGGGGGTTCAAGTTGCTTGTCACTCCGGCAACCCCACAATTAGCAAACGAATACAAGATGCATTCCCCTAGGCCCATAAAGGTGAAGTGTCATGTAGTCCACGTTCACATGACACCACTAGAAGAATAACACCACAACTTAAATATCAAACCATTAAATATTACTCAACATAGTTCACTACTAACATTTAGACTTCACCCATGTCCTCAAGAACTAAACGAACTGCTCACAAGACATCATATGGAACATGATCAGAGGTGATATGATGATGGATAACAATCTGAACATAAACCTTGATTCAACGGTTTCAATCAACAGCATCAATAACAAGGAGTAATCAACACCGGGAGAGTTTCCCCTATGAAATACTCAAGATTCAACCCTAGATGTTACAGCGGAGACGAGGTGCAGAGGTGGAGATGACGGTGTCGGTGGTGGAGATGATGATGATGATCCCAATGAAGTCCAGCTCGATGACGGTGACGATGGCGACGATTTCCCCCCTCCAGGAGGGAATTTCCCCGGCAGATTTCTGTCTGCCGGAGAGCTCTTTTCCCTCTGGTGTTTTCCGCCTCAAGGAGGCGGAGATGACTATCCTCGATGTTCCCCCGCACCTTAGGGTTTCTGGCAGATAAAGTACGCGAATGGGCGATGGCTGAGGGGGTCGTGGGCCCCATCCCCACGTGGCGGCGCGCCGGCCCATGGGGAGGGCCCATGGTGGCCCTCCTCGGCCTCCCCTTTTGGCTGGCTCCGTCATCTGAAAAAATAGGAGCTTCGGTATATTTTCCATCAATTGTTGATCTTCAGAAATATTGTATCATGATGGTGCTTTTTCCAGCAGAATTCTGACTCCGGTGAGTAATTCTCCAATAATCATGAAACATGCAAAATGGACGTATCAACTCCCCCCAAGCTTACACCTCGCTTGTCCCCAAGCGAAACTGAACTCAGTAAACAAGACCACATGTTTATGGGGTGAAGAGTCGATAAATAAAATACGGACAAGAAGCATCACATTTATTAATTCACACAAGACATTCTAGTAAACAACTTCCTCATATAACTCAACTTGAAACAAGTAGAGGGAAATCACAAATAAACGTGCATAGAAAATCATAATTGGTGATGGCAAACTTCGTTCTTGGTCAAAGAACAATTAACAGATTGTACTTATCTTTCGAGCAGAGCCTTTATATTAGAGCTTATATGGCAGAACTTACATGCTCAATCATAACAATCTCCTCATAATCATTGATAACCTTCAAAGTTATATTCATTCAGATAAAATTTTGTACCAAACAAGGAAGAATAAAAGACATGATTAAATAGATCACAATATAAATGGTTGGATCACAACAACTCAATTGCTTGCTTGAGATAGAGGGAAATAGGTTTACTGACTCAACATAAAAGTAAAAGATAGGCCCTTCGCAGAGGGAAGCAGGGATTCAATCATGTGCTAGAGCTTTTCAAGTTTTGAAATCATATAGAGAGCATAAAAATAAAGTTTTGAGAAGTGTTTGTTGTTGTCAACGAATGGTAGTGGACACTCTAACCCCCTTGTCAAACAGACTTTCAAAGAGCGGCTCCCATGAAGGACGTTATCTCTACCAGCAAGGTAGATCATCCCTCTTCTCTTTTGTTTACACATGTACTTTAGTTTTATGTATGGATGTCACTCCTCCCAACATTTGCTTTCACAAGTCATGGCTAACCGAATCCTCGGGTGCCTTCCAGCATTTCACATACCATGGAGGAGTGTCTATTGCAAAATTAAGTTGCTTACTGATAAATCAGGGCAAAACATGTGAAGAGAATTATTAATGAAAGTTATTAATTGGGGCTGGGCACCCCGTTGCCAGCTCTTTTTGCAAAATTATTGGATAAGCGGATGTATATGCCACTAGTCCATTGGTGAAAGTCTGTTCAACAAAATTGAAAGATAAAACACCACATACTTCCTCATGAGCTATAAAACATTGACACAAATAAGAGATAATAACTTTTGAATTGTTTAAAGGTAGATTGCCAGGAACCCCGGTCCAAGGGTGGTAGTTTGTCACATCTCGAAATTTTCTAAATTTTGGAATGTAAAAATAAATAAATTTAGTTGATTGAATTGTTTGTTTTTGCTGAAATTTCACAAGGAATTAAAACTTTTTGAGTTTTATTTAAAAGCCTTTCCCAAAAATAAGTTTTCACAAAGATTTGTTTTTTAAAAAAAATTCCAAACCAAAAATCATATAAAGGTCCAAACCTTATTTTGATATATCAATGCCCAAGTAGCCATATAAAACGTTATATGCGTAATGATATTTTTGTATTTGGTTTTGACCAATATTAGTTTTATAAAATTAATTGAGTCGTTTCGACTTGAATATCAAAATCCATGTTTGAAATAAAACCCGCGAAAGATTTCAGTTTCAGGAAATATTTTAATTGCTTGATTTTATAAAATTCAAATTATGTTCCTAAATTTCCTAAATAGCCTATCAAGCCGAGTGCATAAAATTTTATTCACGTATTTCATTTTTTTGGACTGAAAAAGTATTTCAAGATGTCCTATTTAACTACTATGTGTCCAAAAAAATTACAAATTTTATTTGAGACATTTTAGTGGGCTAAAAACTGAAGCTGGAAAATAAAACAGGAAATAAGGAAAAAAAAAACGACTCGGCCAGGCCAAGCCCACCATCAGCGCACGCACGCGAGCAGCCTAACACCAGGACCACGTCGCCCATGATCTGCACCTCCCCCTCGATGTCCGTGCCTCCTATAAAACTCCCAGCACTCCTCTCCACTTTCTCCTCTGGAACCTCCACGAAAGCGCCGCCAGGCTGCTCGAAACCGAGCTCGCGACCTTGCAGTATCTGCCGCCGTCAATTGTTGATTCCGGTGAGTACCGTCCACCCCGCCGCCTAGTTTTGGTCTCCGTCGACTCCTCAAGTCTTGCCACTTCTCCTTAACCTTTACTCCTACTTTTCCGGCACTAGATGGATGATACGGAGCTCGACTGAATATCGCGGAGAGGCGGCAACTCTATTCGTGCGTAAAGGCCGTTCCAACGAAGAGATGTACGAAGCAGAGAACTCCAGGTCGCAGCGATCCTACAAACCTCGTTGGCATCTTCTCCGTCGCCGGTGACCCCATAGCAGGGTCACATCCATTGCCGCAGCAGCGCGCTCGACATGGTCGTCCTCAAATCCTCGAACACTGCCAGCGCCGGTAATGCCTTCGTGACTAACTAACTCTGAAGTGCACACTTAATATTTTTTCTGACAACTTTTCTTACAACATTAAAAGTTAACGGGCGACATGTTTAATCTTGTAATAAACATTATAAAAAGTAGTAAATTTGCCCGTGCGTTGCTACGGTTCACCTTCTCCAAATAACATTTATAATATGACATCAAATAAAAAAAAATCATTGCACGCACCAACACCCACATTCGCCATGCGCCAACAGGAAGGGCACTACTCGTAGACACTGGCGTCTTGGAGGAGGATCACTCCGCTCTCTATAACATGTTCATTGCAAGATCCTTCTACTTCTCTACCTCATCTCTGTCATCGAGATTTTTTCGGGCACTGTCTCTTCGATATTTTTGTATATACTGTCACATTTATTGTCAATTTACTTAGTATAAATATTTCTCTCTTTCAATATTCACGTTCAGACCAATGGATGACCTATAGAACAAAAATTGTTCTCAATTTTATTCAGAGAACTGGACATACAAAAGAATTGTAACCAAATTTAGCATTAATATATTCTGGACATAAAAAATCTATCTACATCAGACTGTAGTTTTTCTTTGTAGGAAACAAACAATTTGAATCCTATATAACTAAATAGTTCATCCCCACTATCCTATTTCTCTCAGACTGCTCATAGTGGGAGTAACATAGCTAGTAACATCACACATCTCAAGGCATTTTGGTGACATGGCATGCGAATAAATGAAGAAAAAGAGTGAGGTGGTAACTAACTATGTTACCATAACATCACATACCCCAATGCAAAATAAATCTACAACATAAGAGCAATTCCAATAGTATAGCCAACTGTTGGCTATAACAAGATGTCATATCATTTGTAGTCATCATATAGCTAACATGTACAATAGTTGGCTATAAGAATGTAGTACTTTACTAATATATGGCCCACCTTTCACTCTCACAAGGTGCCTAGGAGCATGTGCAAGAGCTGGCTATTGCATAGTAGCCCACCTCCCTTCTCTCTCCTCTTCTCTCTCCTCCAACTCATCTAAAATATATTATTTAATGTCTTATAGTCAGCTGACTGGACTCTATTGTACTTGCTCTAATAAGAGCAAGTACAATAAGGCTGACTCAGCAGGCTATAAGAATTAAAATAGTGTTGTTTTGCTTAGGTGGATGAGAGAGAAGTGGAGAGAGAAGAGAGATGGGCTCTCATGCAAGAGACAGCTCTTGCACGTGCTCCTAGGCACTTTGTGAGTATGTGTGGTGGGCCTTTTACACATAAAGTTATCAATCCTTAAAGCCAACTATTGTACAAGTTAGCTATAAGCTGACTATAGCTGGCCTTATAGCCAGCACCCGGCTACACTATTGGAATTGCTCTAAATAACACAATGCATGACACCACATATAAGTTACTACCCACTACGAAGGTAGTAACCTAGACTAGTAACATGGCATATGTTACTAGTCTAAGTTACTCCCCACTATGAGCAGCCTCAACATGCAGCATATCCACCTCAGCATATCTGCCAACTCAGCAATAACCGTTCGTTTATCCAATCACCATAAGTCCATAAGGGCATCTCCAGCGGCACGACGCAAATGGTCGTTTTCGTCCGCCGTGATCGGAAATGCGTCTGGCACCCTCTCTAGCGGGGAGACGCAAACCTGGCACAAATATGCGCCTCGGATGCGTCTCCGCGGACACTGCGCGGACGCCGAAAGTGTCCGGTCGTATCCGGCGGACATTTCGTCGGGCCCGCCTGGCAGCGACCCGGCGTCGATGCGTCTTCTCAAACGCGCTCGCGACCGGCGCCGCCGCGTCGCTTCGGCAGTCTGCGCCACGTTAATGGCAATGCCTCGGCTGCCGAGCGGCCGCAGCCCACCTCCGCCAACCACGTTAATGGCGTCGCCACGCGTCCCGCGGCCACCGCATGCCTTCGGCCTATATAAAGGGGCCGCGCCTTCTTCTTCCTCATCCACTCCCTCCATAGAAACCCTAGCCGCCACAAAGCTCCAGCGTTCCGTCGCCTAGGTGTTCCCGCGACGCAGCCAGCCCCGCGAGGAAGACCATGGCGGGTCCTGGTGGCCGGCGAGGCGGTCGAGGCCGCGGCCCTGGACGGCCCCGGGGACGGGGCAGGGGCCGCCGTGGTGGAGCAGCTACGGCCCCACGCTCGCCATCGCCTGCGTCCTCTTCGTCTTCCTCCGACGTGGAGGGACGCTGCTTCGAGTTCCTCCTCCGCATCGACGACGACCCGCTCGGCATCAAGCGTCTCCCGGACAAGTTCGCCGAGTTCGTCGACGGCGTCGAGCCGGCGCATTTGCAGCTACGGGAGGCCGAGCCGCAACTTCGCCGCCGGGCCGTGGAGGTCCTGTTCGACGGGCAGGGCAAGATGTACTTGCACACCGGGCGGGGCAAGTTCGCCCGTGACCCGGCGCTCGAGCCCGGCTGCCAGCTCACCTTCCTCTACGAGGGAGACGGTGAGATGGTCGTCAAGGTCTTCGACGACACGGCCTGCCGCGAGCACTACCACACCGGCGAATCCGAGTCGGACTCGATAGTTAGAACGTAGAGTGTTCTTTCTTTGCAGCGAATCTGGCTACGGCCAGACGAAGCCAGTAGTGGAAGGTTTCTGTCTGTTCGCCTCATCGGTAGAACCAACAAGGGCACCGTCAATCCTCCCGCTGGATTTTCCGAGCTTGGGTGATCTGGTGTGCCGTCGAATGTTCTTTCTTGGCAGCGAACATACGGAAATCAACACAACTGGTTTCTATTTTTAAAATATTTATATTTGTGTCCACCATGGTACAAACTATGTATTAGTTTGTGTAAACCATGTTCCAAACTATGTATTAGTTTGTGTAAAATAATCTTCCAATTTGTAATATTTGGAAGTATGTTGAAATGAAAAAGAGAGAAAAAAAATGCGTCGGGCCGCTGGAGCCAACCCCAGACGCAAACGGACACGCGGACGAAAACGGTCATTTCAGCATCCGCTGCGAGACGCAAACGGACGCGCGCGGACACTAAAATGCGTCGCGCCGCTGGAGATGCCCTAACCTGTTGTGATGAGCAAGAGTGCAAGACAAACACAACCATTCAGTCCGTCATCGTAAGAAACCTTACAGCCCACAACTGGAGCCCATATACAGCTCATAACTACAACATTTTTTATGCCCATTTAATGGAAGGATCCGGCCCAACAATGTTTTCCTTCTTCGTTGTTATTGGCAGGCGGCTCTCCATGGACGAGAAGTAATTGACGCTTCCTCTTCACCCAATCTCGACCGCGGCGGTTTCCCTCTCCCCCCCCCCCCCCCCTCCACGAATTCTTCCTTTAATATCCACCGACTAACACTTAATGTCCGTCGTTTCTCCTTTTCTTTCCATTACGTCTTCGTTCTATTGGCCAACAATTGAGATCAAGCAGCTAGAACATTTTCTTTCCGAAGATTCACTCCTTCGAGGATCTCTCATGTGTGGTTGTGGCATCTCCTGCCACTTCATCCCGTATTTCGTGATGATTTCTCGACCGCTGCAACATAGCTGACTCCTCCTGGCCAGCGTCTTCAGCAACATTTACCTGCTCCTAAAACTCCTCCCAGCCTACCAGCCCATAATTCGTTGTTTCCAGGTTTGCCTCTATCTCCTAATCTATTTGTCTTAAATCTTGCACCTCGAGTGTTTGCTGATTTGCTCTTTCTTGAGGTTTTCCTTGCTTAGAACACATACTACTCTGCTTGGTTCATCAACTACCATACATGAGGAGACAGCAAAGTAAGGGAACTCGGATAGTCTCTCAGTTTCAATAGTTGCATCTACCTTTGCATTTATTTATCAGGTGATAAGTTGCCACCTGCTGCAACCATGTAAGTGCTTCTAGGGTTACCATGATTTTGTTAACTACGAGATTTTCTCATGCTTCTGGGATGATCGAGTATACATATATTATTTTGTTGTGGATCAAATTATTACTTCCCTGCTTCTCATCTCCATACAGCAGTACTCATCACTATAATTCAGATTGATCGTTATTGTAATTTTTGCACCATCGCCTTCGGCTTCTCCTCGGCCTGCAACTTCCACTCACGAGCTGCTCACGTCTGAATCGTCTGATGTGTTATTTTTTTTCCAGTCTTTGCATTTCTCTTTGCAAGGTGCTAGGTCAGAGAGAAACCTCCAAATCTGGGGAAAAATAGCTTCAATTTAACAGTACTGCTTGCAAGCAGAGGGTCCAGAAGCCACAAATGGTGAAAGCATATATTCCCTGTCACCATATTTATCACATATAAAGTCCCTGTTGAGTGTTCAGGGAATTAGGATCCAATCATCTATGTGGTTCATCCTATATGCTGGTCGTGGGATTTATGAAATCTTTTTTGTAGGAGATCTGTTCCCAAGCTATTAATCCATTTTATGTGGTAGATTAATTACTACTTTTTTAGAAAGGAATGTAATAGTGATCGAGCTTCACTGTCTGATTCTCACCATCTCATGTACAAAATGTTCATTTTCTTTATTTATACGAGTAAAACCGGATATGGTACTTCAGATGAAACGTAACCGCTCATATTACTCTCAAATATTTTGATTCTCATTCAACATGAATTAAATATTTCTTCGTGTCTTCACTTTTAATCTACAATCTAGATTTTTTTTGTAACTACTCAACCAGTTTACTTTGTTGCATTTGTTTTAACACTTTGCAACAAACGTTTCCGCAGCAACGTGTGGGGTATTATGTAGTATACAAAATGTTCATGCCCATTTCTTCACATTCTAGACCATCATCCAAAAATAAGCACGAAGAATACAACCAAACTGATTTGTTCATCCGCAAAAAAAGAAAGATCAAAAGAGAAACCATCAAATGGCTATTTGCAGCGCGCACTTCAAAAAATAGAGTAGCGAGCAGGTAGCTTGGTTCTGCATCTCACTTTTTGTTGGCAGATCTCGCATCCATGAACTGCTCTCTTTCGTTCCCATCCAGGCACCTCCTTCCAGACCCTCCCTCCCACTTTTTTTTTCCAACTGGGACTTCACTCCCCTTTCCATTACTTATCATAACGGAAATACAATGTTCAGTCAAAAGCAACAGGAAAGAAAAGAGCAGATAAAGAAGACCCACAAGTTTAAACACAACGTGACAGGAAAACCCGCTGCTTGCTCATCGGCGTCGAAGAACAAACTACGGGGCAAAAAACCTGTCCTAAACTACTACACTCAACAAGGAGTCCACAAAACAGCCACAGGATATCAGGTTCAAGAACAACCAAAAGCGAAAACTGGCTAGCCACACCACAATCAAACCCCGCCATTGGAGGTCAGCACCATCTCCGTCCTTGGCGACAGAGTCCCAGTCATCGGAGAGCCGGAATGAAGAATCATCGCCTGCTGCAGCATCTGGTCAGCGCCACTCTTGATTCTTGCTCCATCTTCCACACCGTAGAGTCCTGCCCAGTAATGTAAAAACGAACAAACCGAAGAGACTGTTACCAAAGAAGACCGAACTATAGCTTTATCAAAAGTGATTTTGTTCCTGGTATTCCAAATCCCCCAACAAATCGCAGCAAGTAACTGTTGACTGCCAAAACCCACCGGCGGGCAGCGGCCTTGTCAACACTGTAGAGCCGGGGGGAGCCTAGAGCTGCGGCTGGCTGAGACCCCTCCGAGCGACGGCCCGCAATGCTCTTCTGGTCACACGCGGCGTTGCGAAGTGCAAGGGCGTGCCACCCGACCTATACCCGGTCAGGAAGGTGATGAGATTGCCTCGCTTAGTTTCTCGCAGGGCATACATGTAAACGTTAAATACGAGCCTCGATCGGCTCTCAGGTTATCCTGTGAATCGGCTCAAAGAGCCGATCCACCCATGATCCGTACGGGGTGTACGAATACTTGGTGGTCCTGCTTGATCAAGATGAAGCTAATGAGATCTACGACGATTTAGGGTTTTCACCACATAATCGGATCATCCTACTCCAGGTTGGGCCGGATGGCCACGCACGGTGCTCGTAAGCCGATCCTAAACAAGGCCGGAAAACCAACATGAAGTTGATCCTAGGAACATCCCGTTTAGGACTTGCGAACGCCACCCTACGTGCCACGAGATCCTCCCCCCTTTGTAAGGCCAAACTATTGCAGATATTAAACTAATCCTTGTAGAACAAGGAGCAATCGTAACGGATCAGATCTACTAAATAATGATCAAGCGGGGTGCCGCCCCACACCTGAGATAGGCGTGAGGACGGCTAGATATGCAAGGGTTGCACTACGTAAGCATGCTTAAACGAAGAACAATGCTAACCCTAACACATCTAATGATAACTACGTTGCTCGCCATCAAAAGCGCTTCGAGTACGAGCAACGCATGAACAACGTGGGGCTTGTGCTGCCTAGATCGCAAGATGCGATCTAGGCAGCATGTCGCTTACCCGATAGAAACCCTCGAGACGAAGGAGTTGGCGATGCGCCGAGATTGGTTTGTTTTTGGGGTTGAACGTGAGTTGTTGTTTATTCCATAAACCCTAGGTACATATTTATAGTCCAGGGGACTTTCTAATGTGGGCGTGCACTAAACCGTGCACGACTAAGATTCTATCTCTAAACTAAAATAGATCTAATATGTTACAGATACACGGGCAATTAAACCCAACACCCTTCGTGCCAGGCCGCCTTAGAATCTTTCCACAGGTAATCTTCCAAGCCCGGCCCACCTCTGGATTCGTCCAAAATCTGGTGATAACACATGCCCCCCTGGTTTTGGAAATAACATTTCCAAAATCATTATGCTTTCCCTTCGAGAGGTCACGTCGTAGCAGGAGCGAGCCGTTACAGCATCCGTCATCATTATGCCCTGTCTTCTCAGCTTCTCTAAAAATCCCGACAGCTTTAGCATCGATCCCTTGGAAGTTGTAATGGCATTAATCCTTCGCCGGATTCATCATTATTTAACCGCGCCGATCGGTTAGCTCTCTCTCATATCCTCTATTCCATCCCTGCTATCGGCACCAAAAAACCCCCTCTTCCTGTAGCAATGTCTTCCTCTTCCTCTTCCTTCTCAAAACTCTTCCCCCAATCTTCGCCGAAGAAGAAGACCGAAGGCGATCTCCACCCCGCAGGTGAATCCCTTCTCCTCCGACAAGGAGAAAAAAGAAGGAGAAGCAGCGAAGACCAAAGCCTCTCCTCCTACCCAGCTCCCGCCGAAGAAGCGCCCCCGCATGTGGGCGGACAGCGAGGACGAGGATGATGACGAAGAGGAAGAAGAGGAGGACGACTCTTCCTCCTCCATCGGGTACCCGCCGACCAAGCGCTTCCGCTCCTGGGCGGACAGCGAGGATGATGATGATGACGAGGAGGAAGAGGCTCCGGCCAAGGGCTGGGGCAGCAGCGACGAAGAGCTCCCTGGGAGCAGCGCCGACGACGTCGACGGCGGCGATGACGAGGACAGCGACGACTAGTGGTATAGGACTAGTAGTAGCAGTGCACTAGGCACCGGATCCCTCTTTTGAGAGCCATCGGCTCTTTCTTGTAAAGCCGCTCCTTGGAATTAATGAAATTGTTCTTTCCATTTATCCTTTAATCGCTCCAATTTCATTCCCTCCGTTTGCCATGCTAAGACCGACAGCAACGCGTCGGACTTCTTTCCTTTCTTGCAGCAACAGCACAGTCCAAGCCCTGTACTAGGCGTCGGCTTTTCCTTCCCAGTTCCTGCCTGAGACGGCCATGATGCAGCCGCAGCCGAGGTAACCCTGATCGGCTCCCAAGAACAGGAGGGCATCTTCCAGGCTTGTTGCCCCCCGAGTCTCAGCCAAGGTAAAGCGAGACGAGGAATGCGCGCATGAACCGTGTAGACCCGGGCCTGATTGTGTGCGGGGAAATTCCTTATGTAGCGTCAGCCGATTTGAACACAAATCGGCCTCTCTGAGCGGAAAGCTTTCAAGGTGAGCTGCCCCCCGAGTCCTTACTCGAGGCGAGAATGTGCCACAGCCGATCCTCTTTCTTCCTCCGACAGCCGATAATCCTCCGTTTCCTCTTTGACGGAAAAGGTTCAGGAACCCGGATCGGCTCGAAGCAGCTGGAGAAGTTTCCATTGCTTTACTCCCTCGAGGCAACAGAAAGCACCACCATTGGTCTAAAGTCGATGGCTGCGCATCGGCTGCCTCTCAATTCTAAAGTCGATGCCCTCGCATCGGCTGTAAAATTTTTTTATTTGGCCGATTTTTCTTAATCGGCCCCCAATGTTTCAATAACCATCAACAAAAGATGAGATGCTTCTGTTGTATACCCTCATATTTCCATATACCTGGGTGCCCCCCGAGCCGATTCTGTCAAGAAAATTGATGGTATCGGCTCTGTTGGAAAATATGTTGAATCCAGGCAGAGAGGTAGGTGAGGATAATTTTGGCCGATTGCTGGAATCGGCCTCCACGTTGCTTGTTCGTTGAAGGTTTTGTAAGTTCCCTTCGTAAATTTTTGGGGCCGATCACAAGGATCAGCCTCTCCTGATTTGCCCATTGGTTTGATCTTGCTACTTGGTCGAGCTGGATGAAACCAACCCAACCTCTCGACTTGATGCGCCTGTCGTCGTCCACCTTGTGTGCTCCGTATAGTCGTGGAGCGCTACGCTCTGTCGGCAAGACGAGTACCATGTTTGTGCCAGCCGATGTCTCATCATCGGCTTTCCTCTGTTTAGGGCGCCACTCCATTTTCCGTGGACGACCCTCTTCATCCGGGGTTCGCTGAACCTTTGCAGCCAGATCGGGCCGTGCCTTTCTTAGCGTATGCAGGTACAACCTTTCGGCTTCCTCCAGGCCGCGCAATCGCTGAACCTCGCGCTTCGGGAACGGCTGAGTCCGTCGGGGCACCACCTTGGCCGGTGGTACCTGTCTTCTTCCACTTCTCCCTCGTCTTCTGAATCTTCAAGATCTGCCCAACGAGGTGACTCAGCGCATTTGCTTTGTGGTGGGAGAGGCCCTAAGCGCTCGAACACAGACACGTTGGCTGCCTCCTTCTTTTTCTGATTGCATTCTGGGCAATTGCCGATTGTGGGCAATCGGCTCATTCCTGAATCCCAGCAGTGTCTGAAGAAGGGGCAGTCCCAATGCTCGGCGTTGTCGTCTTGCTCCCTTGATGCTTCCGTGGCATAGCGCTCATGCTCCTCCTCATCGTGATCCTGCCGACGATATCTTACGGCTTCTCTAGCCAAACGATCTTCTCTATCACTGTAATAGGGTCGCCGGCGTTGATCATACTGATTAACATATTTGTTGAGGAGGTGATCAGAGAGGGGTCGCTGATATCTTATATTATTCACCTCTCCCTCTGTGACATAGCGCTTGCCATCACGACGGAGCCGATCGCATGGAGCGGCCTCATCTGTATCCTTGCTGTGAGAGCAGCTGCCCTCATCTCCATCTTTGCCAGAGTGGTTTCCGGGCCCTACCATGTTGATGCTGAACGAGGGGCCCGGCTGGCAACCTTCGGGGTAGGTGACTCCTACCATGTTAACGGCGGGGAAGGGTTGGGTGTCGACCTTCATGGCGTACTGGTTGAAAATTAGCCGCCCTTCTCTATCGCCGCTTGGATGTGCTGACGCCACACCCGGCAGTCGTTGGTGGCATGGGAAAGCGAGTTGTGGAATTTGCAATACGGCTTTCCGTTTAGCTCTTTCGCCGTGGGGAACTTGAGACCTTCAGGAACCGTCAACTGTTTCTCCTTGAGCAGGAGGTCGAAGATTTGTTCAGTCTTGGTCACGTCAAAATCAAATCCCCTGGCGGCCCCGGTGGCTTTACCCATTTGCGGGCCACGGGGGTTCCTCCCCGAGTCCACTCAGCCACCTGCTATCTCTTGGCCTCCCGCGGGCACTTCATCCTCCTCCGTATCGACCATGACTACCGCACGCTTGAACTTGTCTTGGTACGAGGTCGGGGTGGCGCTGTTCATATGCTGATAGTTTCTGAACCATGTGCGCCGGTGAGGGATAATCTGCTTGGGAGGCCATGTCCTTTAGCTGTGTTGCAAGGCACTGCTATCGCCAACTCGATCGCTTCCTTTTCGGTTATACGAACCGAATAACATCGGTTCCTAAGATTCCTGAAGCGTCGGATGTATTCTGTCACCGTTTCCCCGCGCTTCGACGTAGTTGTGCTAGATCGGCAATGCCGGACTCGGAAGCTTCGAATGGTATTGCATATGGAACTGTTCTTCCAATTGCTTCCAAGACTGGATGGAGTTCGCTGGTAGAGAGGTGTACCATCCAAAAGCCGATCCCGTGAGGGACTGTGAAAAGAGCCTCACGCGTAGCTGATCCGACACTGAAGCCGGTCCTAGTTGAGCCCGATATCGGCCGACGTGCTCGATGGAGCTGGAGCCATCCGATCCACCGAATTTGGAGAAGTCGGGGAGCCGATATTTTGGTGGCAGCGGGATCATCTCGTAATCGTCAGGGTACGGCTTGGAATAGCCGACCGCCCTTCTTTTCGGCATCATGCCGAGCTGGTCTCTCAGTATGGTATCGATCTGATCCGCCGTGCTGGCCGTAGGAGTTGCACTCCGAAGATTCGCCGGGGTGGCGTACTTGGCCTGCCACATTTGCTTTTCCAGCTCCGAGCCGAGCCGCAGGAGCTGGGCTCGGGAGTTTCGTCGGCGTGGCGTATTTAGTTAGCCACGTCTGCTCTGTCGCCGACGTTCCTCCTGTCTTCGCCGGAGTCCCCGATGTTGTGGCCTGGTTTGTGAGTGCCCAGTCACCACAATCCGGCACATACATGCACGCGTATCCATGAGGGATCTCCTTAGGCGCCTCCATCAAGAACTGGTAGTCACTGGGGTCGCCACCAATTCTGTAGACGAGGAATGCCGGTATAGTCGGCACTTCAGCTGGTGCTGCCAACGTAAACGGCAGCGGTGGACGGGGCTCGGAGAGGCAACTCTCCTTGATGAGTCCCGAGAGCTGGTCCCGACGGCGAGTGCCGGTGGCTCATGATCTCCGGATCACGCGCGAGCGACACGCTCCAGGCACGTTGACCAAGTTCTCGAGTGGCGGTGTAGCGAGTGAGCCACCGGGTAGTTGATCTCTCGCCGCGGACCCACGGTGCGTTCCTCCGACGGGGAAGAGAGGTCTATCCCATCGAGTGCACCTTCCGGTGAGAACCCCTTCCATCCGATGCCACCGGAACGGGTTCTCCGAAAAGAGCCGATGAGGTCGGCTTCGAGGGTAGCCTTGATCTCGTTGTATTGCTTCTTGAGGTCGTCGGGCGGATCCTCGTAGGTGATCGGCGCGCCGTCCGCCATCTCGGATGTAGATGGCGATGTGGTTGACGTAGACGATTGTCCCACCGGCGTGCCGGAATGTGTTGACCGCCAAAACCCACCGGCGGGCAGCGGCCTTGTCAACACCTGTAGAGCCGGGGGAGCCTAGAGCTGCGGCTGGCCGAGACCCCTCCGAGCGACGGCCCGCAATGCTCTTCTGGTCACACGCGGCGTTGCGAAGTGCAAGGGCGTGCCACCTGACCTATACCTGGTCGGGAAGGTGATGAGATTGCCTCGCTTAGTTTCCTGCGGGGCATACATGTAAACGTTAAATACGAGCCTCGATCGGCTCTCGGGTTATCCTGTGAATCGGCTCAAAGAGCCGATCCACCCATGATCCGTACGGGGTGTACGAATACTTGGTGGTCCTGCTTGATCAAGATGAAGCTAATGAGATCTACGACGATTTAGGGTTTTCACCACATAATCGGATCATCCTACTCCGAGGTTGGGCCGGATGGCCACGCACGGTGCTCGTAAGCCGATCCTAAACAAGGCCGGAAAACCAACATGAAGTTGATCCTAGGAACATCCCGTTTAGGACTTGCGAACGCCACCCTACGTGCCACAGGATCCTCCCCCCTTTGTAAGGCCAAACTATTGCGAGATATTAAACTAATCCTTGTAGAACAAGGAGCAATCGTAACGGATCAGATCTACTAAATAATGATCAAGCGGGGTGCCGCCCCCACACCTGAGATAGGCGTGAGGACGGCTAGATATGCAAGGGTTGCACTACGTAAGCATGCTTAAACGAAGAACAATGCTAACCCTAACACATCTAATGATAACTACGTTGCTCGCCATCAAAAGCGCTTCGAGTACGAGCAACGCATGAACAACGTGGGGCTTGTGCTGCCTAGATCGCAAGATGCGATCTAGGCAGCATGTCGCTACCTGATAGAAACCCTCGAGACGAAGGAGTTGGCGATGCGCCGAGATTGGTTTGTTTTTGGGGTTGAACGTGAGTTGTTGTTTATTCCATAAACCCTAGGTACATATTTATAGTCCGGGGGACTTTCTAATGTGGGCGTGCACTAAACCGTGCACGACTAAGATTCTATCTCTAAACTAAAATAGATCTAATATGTTACAGATACACGGGCAATTAAACCCAACACCCTTCGTGCCAGGCCGCCTTAGAATCTTTCCACAGGTAATCTTCCAAGCCCGGCCCACCTCTGGATTCGTCCAAAATCTGGTGATAACAGTAACACCATATGGAATTTCTTCCCCTTTGGATAGAACTTATGAAACCAAGCTAGACTCTGCCAAAGCGAGGAAGGACACAAATTAGTCCCAAGAATACTGCCCAGGTTACCCCAAACCACCCTGGCATTCGAGCATTCGAAGAATAAGTGTTGAGCAGTCTCATTATGTAAGCAAAAAGAGCACAAAGGAGATCCAAGCCACTTCCTTTTTTTCAGGTTATCCCTGGTTAGAATGGCATTTTGAAATATTTGCCAAAGAAAAATCTTTATTTTCAAGGGGATCTTAGATTTCCAAATCCACTTGTTATGCGACCAGCTAAGTTTCTTTCTAGGAATTGGTACATGGATTTCGTGGAGTAAATTCCATTCGCATTCAGCCTCCAAGAAACGGCATCAGGAACCCCAACTTTGTGATTCAATTTCGCGTGCATCACGATATACTCCCAGTGAACTACCATCTCAGGGGATAGTCTCATACGGAAAGGTATTACACAGTTACTACCAATGACTCTCTCAAGAGTCCAATCTTGTCCATGGCAAATATCAAACAAAGCAGGATAAGAATCACACAAAGCAGCATTATCAAGCCAGGGATCATGCCAAAATCTTACCAGATCACCACCATTCAAGATAACTTTTCTTCTAGCAAAGTAATAGTCCCTAACTTTCATAAGGGTTTTCCATCCAGGGGAATCCTGCATTCTTACCTTAACCGATGCCACACTTTTATTCTTAAGATATTTAGCTTTGATAATCTGCTGCCAAAGCCCATCTTGTGTTTCTAATCTCCACCACCACTTAACAAGGAGACTGATATTTTGTTTTCTGAGATCCTTGACCCCTAAGCCTCCCTTACTTTTGGAACGACATATTCTCGTCCATTTTACCAAATGATACTTCCTCTTCTTTTTTCTTCCAGCCCAAAAAAAATGCCTCCTATGTTTATCTAGTTTCTCGACAAACGTTTTATTTAACAAGAACATAGACATATAAAAATAGGGGATGCCAGATAAACTGGAGTCAAGCAGGATGAGACGCCCTCCAGAGGTTGCGGAATCACCAATCCAGGAATCAAGTTTCTTGAGCATCTTGGCATCGAGAAAGTCTCAATCCACACTCTTAATGTTGGTAAAGGTAACATGCATGCCAAGATATTTTATTGGCAGCTGTTGAACTTGACAATTGAAACGGTTAGAGTAAAAACTAGTAACATCATTATCCGCATTAATAGTGGAAATCTCACTTTTAGAAAAATTTATTTTCAGACCTGACATCAACTCAAACATATAAAGCAACATTTTCAAGTTTACTGCTTTTTCTGGATTATGAGTCAAACATAAACATAAGACAGTGTCGTCGGCATATTGCAAAATCGCTATCCCATTGTCAATCAAATCTGGAGCCAACCCCTCAAGCAACCCATTTTGCTGAGCATGCAACACCATTTTAGTTAACGATTCTCCAACCATATTAAAGAGGAAAGGTGCCATAGGGTCCCCTTGTCTAACACCCTTGGCACTCTGGAAGTAAGGACCCATCTCATTGTTAATTTTCACACTAACCGACCCATTATACAGAGATTGCCTGATCCAAGAGCACCACATGGGACAAAACCCTCTAGCCTCATGACACTTCATAAGGAAATCCCAATTAACTTTGTCGTAAGCCTTTTCGAAATCGATCTTTAGAATGATGCCCACTTTTTTTTTATATGCACATGATGCATAACCTCATGCAACGAAAAAACCCCATCCATAAGGAATCTATTCTTAATAAAAGCATTTTGTTGCACACTGAACAACTTTGACGCATATGGCTCCAACCTAATAGTCAGTGTTTTTGTGATGAGCTTGTATATACATCTCAACAAACAAATGGGCCTGAATTGATGAATCTTATTAACATCAACCATTTTAGGTAGCAAGGTAATCACACCATAATTGAGGCGTTGCACATCAAGGTTTCCTTCATGAAATTTTATGAAAAGGTTCATGATATCGTTTTTTACCACCACCCAGCAGTGCTGATAGAACTCTGTAGGAATATTATCGGGACCAGGGGCACGATTTGTTTCCATGGCAAACAGAGCATTTTTCACTTCCTCCTCTGAGAAAGGTCTAGTTAGGTCACGGTTGTCTTCAACCGACAAGGTTTCCTCCATACTCCAAAGATTAGAAGAAAGCTTGAACATGTTCCCAGGTGCAGGACCAAAGAGATCCTTATAATAGGCCGTGGCATGTTTTAAGAGATCAATAGTTCCTTCAACCAAAGTCCCATTATCATCCAGGGAGTACAACGTGTTTTTCCTTTTTCTCCCATTAGCAATTTTGTGGAAGTAATTCGTATTTTGATCGCCTTGCAGGAGCCACCTAGCATGCGATCTTTGATGCAAATAGGACTCCTCGTCCACATGGATGTTATATAATTCGACCATGATCTCCGTCTTTCTAACCACATCATCAGGAGATAACTCACTAGATTCTTCCAACTCGCTCTAGAGAGTCCGAGTTCCATTTTTAGCTCCCCTTTTCTTTTTTTAACATGGCCAAAGAGGTTTGAGCCCCACCCTTTAAAATATTTTTTGACCCTTTTCAACTTGATGTTCAAAACATCAATAGGATCAGTATCTTGCGCACGGGATGCGTCCAAATCTCCTCAACTATTTCTAAGAAACTATCATTTTTCAACCAATTAATGTCAAACTTGAATTCTCTTTTTTAGGAAGCACTACACCATCACCAAGTATCTAAAACAAGCGGGTTATGGTCGGACCGATCTCCGACCAAACGTTTCACAAAGGCAAGGGGAAAGAGGGTCTCCCGCTCGGGGGACATCAAGATTCTATCAAGTTTTTCAAGAGTAGGTGTTTTTTGTTTGTTTGTCCATGTATATAAGCCACCCGTCATGAGGATCTCTCTCAAACACATAGTATGAATAAACGAATTGAAAATATCAGAGGAGCGAGGAAGGGTGCAAGGCTTATTCTTCTCCAACACATTTCTCAAAATGTTAAAATCACCGCCAACAATGTAAGGACAATCAATGACTTGACAAAAAGAGGATAGCTCAACAAGGAAATCTTCTTTGTTATTCATCATGATCATGGTAAACAGACTCCCCTAAACTTAACCTGGTTGAGCTCTGATGAACTTGAGGAGCCATTTACGGTTGTAAGCTCCAGAAAGTCGAGGAAAAAATCTGCTAAGAAATCATCCATTTTTTCAAGACCGGTGACTAGAAGTCAAAAGAAAAATGACATGTCTGCCCTTCCTCCTGGTAGATCTGTCAGAGCAAGAAGTACCCCTCTTAGATTTAAATGTTAGTTGGGTTCTGGAATATTAGGGGCGCGGGGAAGAAAGGTTTTTCCTCTTGCCTTACTGATTTTATTGCGGATAACAAGCTGGATCTTATAGGTTTACAGGAGACTTCATGCGCCTAATCACTTTTCCCCCTGGCCAGCGGCGGTGCGGGTGTCCTGCAGGCGACGGTCCCTCTCCATCCAGGCCAGCCTGGATTCGCAGTACCTCTATTCACCCGGCGGCGCAAATCTCCTGGAGGAAATCGCTAATGACTGATTTCATCCGGCTGCGAGGCACGCCTGGATCAAATCGCTAAGAGCATCTCCACTCGTCCCCCCGAACAGGCCCCCGGCGAGCGTTTTTTCCATCCGGACGGCGTAATTCGGCCCAGTCGCGCCCCGGTTCCTCGTTTTCGTCCGGATTTGGGCCTAAATCCATCCGGCGATCCCACGCCATCCCCGGCCCCCCGGGGAGCGCTCGGGGACTCCGGACGAAACGAAAGCGCGCGAAACGGCGAGGAAACTTCCCGCGCGTCTGGTGGCCCCAACTTGTCGGCGAGAGAAGCCGATCGTCGTCCTCATCGCATCGTCTTCCGCGCGCTGTAAAAGCCTGCCGCCGGTCTGCATTCGCCGGCCACGCGGCGAGTTAATGTCGTCGTCTTCCGCGCACGCATCGTCTTCCGCGCGCACTAAAGGCTGCCGCCGGTCAGCTCGCCGCGGACGCGTCGCAATCCACGCGGCATTTAATCCCCGCGCCAGCCACGCCTATATACGCCGGTCCGATCACCGCGAGGCGTACCCCGTGCTCCACTCCCCTCCACTCTCCCTCTACTCCCAAGATGGCGTTCTACGGCGACGACGGCGCAGCCAACAACGGCTTCCCCCGCCGGTCGCTGCACACGTGGGAGGGGCACCTCCTCCACCAGGGCGGGTACCCCTGCCCGCCGGACACGAGGCCTCCCGGAGGCGGCCGGCGGCTAAGTGCTGGCGGCGTTCCGATCCCGCCGCCGCCGCAGGGCCATGCCCTCGACGTCGCCATCGAGGAGGCGAGGATGACGATGACCGACGAGGAGCGCGCCGACCCGCGCCACCACCCCGACAACTACACGCGGTGGAACTCCTACTTCCTCCGGCGGTGGGAGCGGGAGCCGGCGGCCTACGACGGCCCGCCGCCTCCACCTGCGCGCAACAACGCCGTGGGCCGCCGACGGTGGTGGAGCGCGCCGGGCCGGACACTCGAGGCCGTCCTCGAGCACATCGAGGGCGGCAACTTCCCGGTGCTCACGATGCCCCCTCCATCGGCATCGAGGGCATCGGCGAGCCGCCGTCGGGGAAACGTCTGGCAGCCACGGCGCATGGTTGCCAGCTCGTCGTCTTCCGGATCGGCGCCGAGGTCATCCTTGGCGCCGGTGAAGAGGGAGGAGGCGACGTCGCCTTCGACGCCGGTGCTCGTCAAGAAGGAGCCGGCGTCTCCGCCGGCGACCAGAGGGCGCAGCAGCGGCGCCCTCGTCATCCGAGAACAGCCTTCCGCGCCGCAGAACGGCCGGAAGAAGAAGACGAAGAAAGAGGCCGCCGCCGCAAGCCAGCTCGCCGAGGAGGAGGCGAAGCGCGCGGAGGACGCCGCGATGGCGGAGGCGATCGCCAGATCGCTGCACGACATGGAGGAGGAGAAGCGCGCGGACGACGCCGCATCGGACCGGGCCGGGCGCGACCGGGAGCGCCGGGAGGAGGAGCAGCAGCGGCGGCTGCTGGACCCGGCCGCCGCACGCCAACTCGCCGCCCGCGCCACTCCAACCGCCAACGACGACTTCGCGCGGTACCGCCGTCCTGCGACACCTCCATCCGGCGTCGCTGTCCCCGTCGTCGACGTCGAGTCCTCCGACGACGACTGGTACAAGCCATCCCCGGGGTGGGGAGACGCCGGCCGGGGCAGCGGCAGCCGGGCCGCGCAGCCGAAGGCCAACGACGACGGCTCCGACGACGACGGCGACGGCGACTACACGGTGTTCTACCGCCATTTCGGCATGTAGAGCGCCGTGTTTTAAAATTAGCGTTTGCATTCCCCTAGCCGAATTCGAAATATAGTCGAATTCGGCCTCTATGTATGAACTCCTCCCGTTTTAGTCTAAATATCATTAAATTTAGTCTATATTCACCCGAATTTAGCCGTAGTTTGTCAAGTTTCCGTTTTTAAAATTCGCATCGTCGACTTCGCCCGGGCACGCGGCTGGGAAACTACTACTCCCCACGCCAAATCTTCCTCCAATCCGGACGAAAATTTCGCCGGATTTAAGCGTGGGGAGCGCCAACGAGTGGGGATGCTCTAATAACTGAGCGCGGGCGCCTGCTGGAAGCTTTTCTTGGTCGTGCTAGACTTGTCCGAGAGCTATTTCTGTGTGCGTCGAGGTTGCCCAACACGAATGATTGTGGCCGACCATGTGTCATGAGGTAGATATCGCCATCCTGGATTGTAACTTGCTTTGTATTGATGCCCGAATCTGGCTTGGCAGGGCAATCAGGCGGCACTCCCGGGCCAAATCCACCACTCATCATATACCGTAAGTTGATTTCTAGCTAGAACCGGATCGATTTGGCGAGAAGCAAAATAGATGGGCGTCTTTGTGTACTGTGCAGGGTAGCTACATGAACCAATTTAGGATGTGTTTGGTTGGGGGAGCTGGGTCGACTCGTGTCGGGTCGCACCGGTTCGCCCGCTGTTTGGTTCGCGAGCGGTAGGGGGCGGAGCGGCCAGGGAGGGAATATACCCAAAATATGCTGTATGGGGCGAAACGGCAAAATCGGTGGAATCACGCGGCCCGCGAGTGGACTCGCTCAATCGCCCCATTCGCTCACCCCTCGAGTCCTCGACCTGATGCGAGTCGACCCAGCGCGGCGGCAGCGCGGCGGCGGCACGGGAAGGAGCGGCGCGGCGGCGGCTTGGGAAGGAGCGGCGCGGCGGCGCGGGAACGAGCGGCGCGACGGGCCTCCAGCGGCAGCGCGCGAGCTCCTCGAGATGGCAGCGCGGAGGTCCTCCGAGGCGGCGGCGTCGAGCCGTGCAGGCGGCAGCGCGCGAGACCCCCAAGCGGCGGCGGCGGTTTCCCTCCAAGCGGAGGCGCCAGTTTCCGGGGGAGGCAGCAGCAGCTAGTGCCCGTGTCGGGGGAGGCGGCAGCAGCGGCGGTTGCCGACGTCAGGGGAGGAGCGGCGACGGCCACCTGTGAAGCAGTAGCAGCGGCAAGGGACACCGGCAGCCTCCATTCACCACTCAGACGAATGGGGTGGCCCGGCAAAATATGGTTGGCCATAACCCATGCAGTCTGAATCCCCAACCAAACACATCCTTATTCTCCCGTGAGGTGAAGTTGCTACTCTTGAATTCGAGCGCAGGTGGCTCTCGCGTCGACAGCCTGAAGGGCGGGGGCGCAGCGTAGAGGGCGGCTCTCGACGGCCGCCGCGTCGTGGAAAATAAGGTGGCGCCTGAGGGCCGGAGCAGAGAACCTGCCCACGCTGCTCCAGTGGTGCAGGATCCTGGGCTGATGAGCACCGCGTGCGGACTTCTTCCAGTTTTTCCGGCAGCCGTGATGGAGAGTGGAGGCAATGAACGGAAAAAAAGCCGCTCGGGGGAAAAGAAAGGCCCAACCGTTATAACTTGCTAGTGGCATGGTGGTAATTTAAGTGAACTTTGAGGGCAATTTTAAAATAGACGAAAAAATTGGGGAGAAATCTTACTTCCTTTATTAGTAGGTAAAGAAATGTACACATGACCAAATATAGCAAACAATATACCACTGAATTCAGAAAAATGAGTAGAACCCAATTATGAAATAAAAATTTGCTTCTGGACAAGTTAAAAACATTCAAATTTAATGATTGGAATTTGAGTATTGTTAAACCTAATCGTACATCTAGAAATCTAAATGAAATGATTCTTTTTGCGAATGGATCATCTCAATGGCCTACATCCAATAACATCATTGCTCTGAAATATTTGAAACCTTTTGCAAATATTTAAATTCAAAGATGAGGATTTGAGTATTTTCGTTATAGATGCATTTCCTTAATTATTCTAAACATGATTCATTTCTGCCAAAAGTGAAGCCCTTAGTCAATCCCATCTATCAAAATCATTTAAACACATTCATCATGTTCCATGATCACATCTCTCCAAACCATATTATCCTAGTCCATATTATTCAAATAACAATGGAGTTAATTGAGTAAGGTGTGACATGTCGTATTTTAGACTTTTACCTTGCTCTGGTCAGGGGAGATACTCTACCCCATATCACATGTGTTGAATCCTTGCTATCCTTTAGTATCCTCGAACCCAATCCCAATATCTATCATGCCTAACCAACCTCAATTTGATTCATTGACCTAAATGAAACTATTCAATTTACAAATGGGTTAATTTAGTAATTCAATATATCACAAATTCATACACAAGCCTATGTGTAATTTATACTATTTTGATTAATTGTTGTCACACTTCTGCAATAGTATTGTTGTTGCACTATTTTTTCACCTATGTAACTCAATTCACATGAGCCGCTCCAAATTCTTTTCATGCTTTTGTAAAGCATAAAGATTCTTCAATTATATCTTGGATGGTCCATTACTTTCAAATCATGTGACTTGTCATGTGACTTGTCATCCAAACTCTCACAGCTATATCTTGCAAACCAAACCTCATGCCACACCTTAGTACCATAGAGCGATTTTCGATTGTTGTCTCGTTTGATTTTTGTTGTGGTTGTTGAATGGTGTGTTTATGTTATGTTGTATTTTATGTTATAGTTCGTGTGAAGGGCGACATGTTTTGTTGAGAGAAGTGAACGATCTTCAATTACCAAAAATGCAAGTAACATTCAATCCCTACCTATTTTACCTATGCATTATTGTTTTTCTGTTAAATAGTATGCATGGTAGGGTTTTTTTAAGGAAAAGTATTATGCTATGCTTAGTAATCCTAGTAGTGTGTAGCCACTCCTGAACCCTAGAAATGCCTAGTTTGCCTAGCAACATCAAAATGTCGATGATGTTTCATTGGTTGGTTGTGATAGTTGGATGGTTTAAAATTAACAACCTTAATAATGAAACACCTGGGTGGAATGATTGTATGGTGGGCGGCTACTCAGGACCACGTCCCTGGGGTGTTAACCAGTGGACAGGTGGGGGTTTTCACCTGAGAGTGCGCAGTTGAATAGTGGTTACTCTAGACTGTACACCTGGTTTTTTACCAGGGGATCGTGTGGGGGTTTACTACCTGGGAGGGGTTTTAAGCCTGTGAGTTTCACTTGTGGTTGGCCACCTAGGATTAAAGAGATTACCAAGTCGTCCATGTTTAGATAGCTTCCAGTATAGCCTTATGGTATTATGGGCTCTAAGTTGTGAGGCTCAACTTATCAGCTAGACATTCGATTGTGGCGACAGACAAGTGGGAACAGGTCTAGCTAGTATGGTTGCTCTCTCCTTCTGAAAGATCTTGTCTCATTCTTCTATTGGGAAGGGTGGGTCGTGAGGTGAAAGTGTACAACCTCTCGAGAGTTAAACCTAAGATCTTAGCCGTGTCCCCGGCTATGGACAATTTGAGCTCCTGGACAGGTAATGTACGGAAGAATCTCATCACCTTTTTCGAATGTGTTAAAATTTGCGAAGCAACTGTATAGAATGTACGAGGTCATTGTTGACCTTGTGTCACGAATTATAAAATATTTTGTTTTTAAATAAAATATAGGATAAAATTAGCTTTATGCAAATCAGCTCAAGACTCCACTTGCCAGATATCATGTAGTTAGTCTTTCACAATTGCCACCAAATAAGTGTCATTTGTCAGTACATCATTGTACAGACCTCCATTCGTGCAGGTTCATCTGAAGAAGATTACTAGGTAGAGTCTCGAGTCTGCATTCCAACATGCATGTTTGCCTGTGGCACATGAAGATGATGGAGGCTCATTGGTGTTTCCTTTCCGCTCTTGATTTGAACATTTTATTTGAGCTAATCCAAGTAACTATGCAGTTTGTAAGACTTTATTTTATCACCCGAGAATCTACGATGTAGTGATTTGATACTACTGCAATGATTACTATATTTTGAAATGTATGTGCTATCAGTGATCCCGGAAATAGCACTATACACGGGTATCATGCCTTTATTAAAAGGCAGGGTGCTACATGTGGCCTCCTCCACCTTTGGTTGTCTTCATTGTCGGTGCAAAGGGATTTGGCCAGTGGTGGTGCTACCTCGCGGCGGCTTCCCAGTGGTGGATTGCTTGGCGTGGGGTGCGGAGGTCCACGGTGAGGATGAGATGGTGGTCCAGCGGGTGAGGATGCCACCATCAACGGTGGCGCCTGTGGGTGTTGTATTCCTCACCAGAGATGATGGTGGGGGAGTCTCTCGCTCCATTGTTTCCGGGGGAATCCTCAGATCTGGGGGAGACCACCATTAACAGTGGCGCCCGTGGGCATTGTAGCCCTCGTTGGAGGCGTCATGAGGGCATCCTCGACATCATCTTTGTAGACATTCATCGGCTGGACGGACCTATGGACGGCTTGGAGGATAGGAATCGGTGTATGTGTATGTTTCATCTAGTGACAACGACGAGTCTTGGCGGCATGGTGCAGCGGGGTCTAGGCGGCCGGTGTGTGACGATAGATGTGCGTAGGGAGGTGGCGTTGTCTGGTGTTGTGGTGGCGTCGACCGCGGAACGATAAAGATTATGCGGATAATTACCTTGAAATTTGTTCCACGGTTTGATGGAGGTGATGGCTTTTGTAGCGTATACATGAGGTACTTGCTAAGAATCTTCTATACTAGATGAGCGTCCCCGTTTTGCTTAGCGGGTTTCTCGGAATATGCGATTTTCCGGTTCCTAGTTAATGTGGGGCTTTTGTATTTTGAAGGCACTCATTACCGAATGTGTAGGTTTTACATAGTGGCTTCGGATTTTTGATGCACACGTCTTTCACCGATCAGTCTTCAGTACGCCCTCTATGGCCACCAGCTCAACACCGTGGAGCATGATGCGCGTCAGTCTTTGGAGATGATGATTATGCAGTGCAGTCTCTTGTCTTTGAGCAGGGCAAAAGTTATAATAGCTGCTATTTAGAGCATCTCCAGTCGCGTCCCCAAAGCGTCCCTCAAAGGGATTTGGGGCGCGCCGGACGAAAAATGCGTTCCAGCCGCGTCCCCCAAAGCCCTTTTTTGTCCGGCGCGCCCCTATACGGTGTCCGGCGCCCCGAGCCCGTCCCCGTCCCACAGGGGACGCTCCGGGGACGCCGGACACAACGAAAAGCGAGGCGGGCTCCCACATGTCGGCGACTATTTGCATAAACCGTTGGTCCGCGCCTCTTTTCTCGTCGCTCCTTCCTTCCCGCGCCTCCCACCCCACCGCCGCCGCTGGATTTCCCGGCCGTTTGGGCGTCGATCTCTGCTGAGAGTCGGCACCGTTGTCGCGGCTGGGGCTCCCGCCGGTCGTGCCGCCGCCGCCGCGTCGCCAGCGCGTCCCAGAACGCGCCGTCAAATCCGCCCCACCTCCGCGCACAGAAGGTGCTCGACGACTTGCCAGGTAGGCGCGATTGGCCGCTGTTTGTTGCGTCGTCTGCCTCGGCGCAATTTTAACCATTGATTTTGCTTTAGCCATGGACAGCGACGATGAGATGGTTGCCCTGCTACTGGAGGACGAGCAAGCGTTCGACGACGACCTGCGGGAGCATTTGCTGATCATCGCGTCCCTCCAGGACATGCTTGACGCCGAGGCGGAGAAGAGGAAGAGGCCGCGCCGCGGAGGATCAAGGCCGGGAAGAAGGAAGTCGAAGCCCCGGCAGAGGATGGAGGGGCATGCCATGCTGCACAACGACTACTTCGCCGACGATGCAACACAGGCCGACAATTTTCGGCGCCGGTACAGGATGAGCAAGCGGCTGTTCATGAATATACTCCACGGCGTTCGAGAGTTCGACCCCTACTTCAAGCTCAAGCTCGACGCTGTAGGCGTTCTCGGGTTCTCGTCGATTCAGAAGTGCACCGCCGCCATGAGGATGCTTGCATACGGAGCACCTGCCGATACACAGGATGACTACCTTCGCATGAGTGAGTCTACTGCCATTGAGTGCATGTACAAGTTTTGCCGAGCTGTGGTGGGAAAGTTTGGCAAATACTACTTGAGAGGGCCAACTGAGGAAGAGACTGCAAGGATCATGGCACAAAATGCTGCCAGAGGATTTCCTGGAATGCTTGGAAGCATCGATTGCATGCACTGGGCATGGAAGAACTGCCCGTTTGCTTGGCAAGGTATATACAAAGGCCGTCATGGATATTGCAGTGTGGTGCTTGAAGCTGTGGCAGATTATGACCTGTGGATTTGGCATTCTTTCTTTGGCATGGCGGGATCACACAATGACATCAACGTGTTGCAGCGGTCTCCGGTGTTCAGCAGACTAGTGGAAGGGCATGCTCCACCATGCAACTATGAGATCAATGGCCACCAATATACCAAAGGCTATTATCTAGCCGATGGTATATATCCAAAATGGGCCACTTTTGTCAAAACAATCTCGAATCCATCAGGTCTGAAGAATTCTCACTTTGCTACGCGACAGGAGGCTTGCAGGAAGGATGTCGAGCGGGCATTTGGTGTGCTTCAAGCACAATTTGCCATTGTCCGGTACCCTGCTCTAAGCTGGTCTCACGACCAAATGTGGGAGGTGATGCAGGCTTGTGTGATCATGCACAACATGATCATCGAGGATGACCGCAAGAATCATGTTAGGTCACATGTTGGTCCCTATGAGTGTCAAGGCCCTCTCGCGGAGGTTGATCATGAGTTGCCTGCAGATTTTGCTGATTTTCTCGCCATGCCGCAGAGATCCGTGACAGCAATGTGCATGAGCAACTTCAAGCTGATCTCGTTGAGCATTTGTGGAGGATCAAAGGAAATACCGTGTCACCTTGATGTAGCATCTAGCCCTATTTATTATATTTGATTACTTGTTTTATTGTTTGTTGTAATTTAATTTGAAAACAGTCCTCGTAAACATTTTTATTCATATGCTACATTTGATATAAATGGTTTATGTGTTAAAAAAATTATTTTAAATGTTTGGGAGCGGCGTTTGGAGGACGCGGCTGGGGAGCGACGTCCCCCAAACGCGGCACGAACAAACCACGTCCCCCAAACGCTCGATCCGGCGCGCTTTGGGGGACGGTTTGGGGGACGCGGCTGGAGATGCTCTTATGCAAGTCATATTAGCTTGTAGGTTAGCTGCTTTGCCTGTCGACTTGGCGCCGAGGAGGTCGTGCGGGAGGCCATGGCGCGCTCAGCGAGGCTCCGGCTTTGGCCGCCTAGACACAGCGGGCTCAACCATCGTCATCGTCTCCACATTGCGCGTTCGGCGAGGCTCAAGCTCAGTCTTCATCGAAGGCTCACGCATCGTCATCGTCGCTGTCGGATTTGCAAGTGCTGCAAACTTCAGGCAGTGAACTGCAGCGGTTCTTGTGGGTATTAATAGAGTAGATTACAGGTGAGAAATTGTTTATGTGCATGCAACCAAATAAGGAGCATTTAGCCAAACACAAAATCCAAACTCCATCCAACCAAACACCGAGATTGCGTTACTGCTCTCGTACTGAAAAAAGAAATGTTGACAACCAAACGAGATGTAAAAAACAGGCCAAAGCCTCATTTTACCCAATACAGCATCTGGCTGTCCAAAACTGAAAGAAAAAAAAGGCGAGGAACCAAACTGACCTTAAATCTCAAACCGTTCACCACGGGCTAACCTCGATCCCTGGGTGTTGGCACTACCAAGGACAAACAACCCGTTGGGCTCCTCATGCCGAAATTCGGCGCTATTTAGCGTCGGATTAGACGAAAGTTTGGTTCGGAGAGCGCTGAAGTTTCAGCCGTCTCTCCGTAGACACCCGGTGTTCGGCGTTTTTGAGACAAAAAAAATCCCTAGAAACAACCAAAATCAAATATCCAGTATAGTTCGGTGAATTTGAAAAGTTTTGCTAACATTGGCTTACTTTTACAAATAAACGTTATAGTTCAGCAAAACAAGACAAGTTTTCAAACAAATAAAATGGAAACTAGTTGATGTTGCCTCGAAGCGTCCATATGTGCTCCACCAGATCATCCTGCAGCTCTTGATGCATTGTGGAGTCTCGAATCTCCTGACGCATAGCGATGAACGTAGCCCACGATGCTGGTACCTGGTGGTTAGGCTGTGCAAGAGGACCCTCTCTGTCATATGGTGCAGCTTGCTCGCTCGGAGGAACCGGATACTTCCTCTCATTCTCGATAATCATGTTGTGTAAGCACACACAACAGTTCATCACCTCCCACATCTGATCTTTGGACCAAGTCAAAGCGGGGAACCGGACTACAGAAAATGTCTGCTGGAGGACACCAAATGCACGCTCGATGTCCTTTCGGCAACCTTCTTTTTCCTTGACAAACTCCACCTCCTTAGGGAGGACGGCGCCTGAGATAGTCTTCACAAATGTTCCCCACTTTGGATAGATACCGTCTGCAAGATAGTATCACTTGTTGTACTGTCGGCCATTGATCACAAAGTTAACCGGGGGAGCATGACCCTCAACAAGCTTGGAGAAGATCGGCGAACACTACAAAACGTTGATGTCGTTGTTGGATCCCGGCATACCAAAGAAGGAGTGTCAAATCCAGAGATCATGGGTAGCCACTGCCTCAAGTATCACAGTGCAGCCTTTTTTTGTGACCCTTGTACATTCCCTGTCAGGCAAATGGACAGTTCTTCCATTTCCAATGCATGCAGTCAATGCTTCCAAGTATCATTGGAAATCCTCGAGCTTCATTGACAGCAAGGATCTTAGCAGTGTCTTCGACAGTGGGTGATCTCAAGTAGATGTCCCCGAACACTGCTATCTTCGCCCTGCAGAACCGGTAGAAACAATCAAGGGCGGTGGACTCCGCCATCCAAAGATAGTCATCGGTAGAATCACCAGGAGGTCCATATGCCAGCATCCGCATAGCCACCGTGCACTTCTGGAGGGCGGAAAACCCTGCCATGCTGCTGCAACTCAACTTGCATCTGAAATAGGAGTCGTACTCTCGAAGGGCATACACAATTTTCAGGAAGAGCTTCCGGTTCATCCTGAAACAACGCCTAAAAACAACCTCACTGTGCAATGGATCATCGGCGAAGTAGTTAGCGTAGAGCATGCAGTAGCCCTCCATTCGCTGCCTTGGCTTGCACTTCCGGCGACCTGGTGCCGACCCACCATGGCGACCAATGGCCGACTCGGCGTACAAGCCGAACAGGCAAGCTAGGATCAGCATGTGCTCCTCGTCTTGGGCGGCAACTTTCATTTCTTCTTCAAAAAGCAAGGCGAACATCTGCTCCTCCTCCTCGTCGGAGTCCATGTCCGGCCAGGCAATTGGACGAACACCTACCGGGCGTGTCGATGAGGAGCGACGCGAGGGAGCTCCCCGAGGGAGGAAAATAGGCAGAGGGCACGACGTGCGACGGAATATAGGCTGCTGGGTGGAGGAACGGCGGAGTTGAGGCAACCGGCCGGCAGATTGGCGAGGGGTGGTGCCGGCGACGATTGAGCAACGTGAGGGGAGGGGGGATTTGCGTCGACAAAGTGGTGGAGTATGTATGTTGTCTCGCCGATAGAGCGGGCCCGTCCCCGCTTTTCTCTCGTCTGGAATCCCCGAGTGCACCCCGGGGGGGATGGCCTGGGCTCTCCGGATGGATGAATGGCCAAATCCGAGGGAAAACGAGCCGGGGGCACGGCTGGGCTGAATATCGCCGTCCGGATGTAAAAAAAGGTTGCCGGGGGCCTCGTCGGAGAGACGGCTGATACGTCTCCAACGTATCTATAATTTCTGATGTTCCATGCTTGTTTTATGACAATACCTACATGTTTTGTTCACACTTTATATCGTTTTTATGCGTTTTCTGGAACTAACCTATTGACGAGATGCCGAAAGGCCACTGTTGTTTTCTGCTGTTTTTGGTTTCAGAAATCCTAGTAAAGAAATATTTTCGGAATCGGACGAAATCAACACCGAAGATCTTATAATTCCCGGAAGCTTCCAGAGCACCGGAGAAAGACGAGAGGGGAGCCAGGGGGGCCCCACCCCACAGGGCGGCGCGGCCCAAGGGGGGGGCGCGCCCCCCTAGTGTGTGGGCACCCCGTGGCCCCTCCGACTGCGCCTCTTCGCCTATTTAGTCGTCCCTGACCTAAAACCTCGACCCGGCTCGACGAAACCGGAGAAAACCATCCAGCAGCCGCCGCCATCGCGAAACTCCAACTCGGGGGACGAAGTCTCTCGTTCCGGCACCCGCCGGGACGGGGAATTGCCCCCGGAGTCATCTCCACCGCCGTCTCCACCGTCATCTTCACCGCCATCGCTGTCTCCATGATGAGGAGGGAGTAATTCACCCCGGGGCTGAGGGCTCCGCTGTAGCTATGTGGTTCATCTCTCTCTTTATGTGATCTAGTTGAATATCATCTATGTGCTACTCTAGTGATGTTATTAAAGTAGTCTATTCCTCCTACACGGTGTAATGGTGATAGTGTGTGCATCGTGTAGTACTTGGCGTGGGTTATGATTGTAATCTCTTGTAGATTATGAAGTTAACTATTGCTATGATAAGAATTGATGTGATCTATGCCTCCTTCATAGTGTGATGGTGACAAGTGTGCATGCTATGTTAGTTCTTGGTGTGATTGTGTTGATCTATCTTACACTCTAAGGTTATTTAAATATGAACATTGAATATTGTGGAGCTTGTTAACTCCGACATTGAGGGTTCGTGTAATCCTACACAGTTAGTGGTGTTCATCATCCAACAAGAGGGTGTAGAGTAGTCCTATTATATGATCATTGTTGAGAGTGTCCACTAGTGAAAGCGGGATCCCTAGGCCTTGCTTCCAAGCATCGAATCTCCGTTTGTTTACTGTTTTGTTGCATGTTTACTAGCTGCCATATTTTATTCAGATTGCTATTACCACTCATACTCATCCATATTACTTGCATCTCACTATCTCTTCGCCGAACTAGTGCACCTATACATCTGACAAGTGTAGTAGGTGTGTTGGGGACACAAGAGACTTCTTGCTTTGTGGTTGCAGTGGTTGCTTGAGAGGGATATCTTTGACCTCTTCCTCCCCGAGTTCGATAAACCTTGGGTGATCCACTTAAGGGAAACTTGCTCGCTGTTCTACAAACCTCCGCCCAACACTTGTCTACAAGAATAGAAGCTCCCGTAGACATCAAGCTATTTTCCGGCGCCGTTGCCGGGAGGAAAGGTAAAAGGTACTCACACTCCGGATCTCGGCTACTAAGCTATTTTCGCCGTTGTAAGTACTCGAAGCTATTTCCTTTAGATCCTGCAATTGCATCTTTTTGTTTCTTGTTTACACTAGTAAGGCATAATGGAATACAACTATGAGCTTTTTAATTTATTTCCTAAGTTAAGACATGAATTGTGTGATGCAAAAATTAAAGAACCTATGGAGCCTCAATTGCATGCTAGTAGCAATGTTATTAGTATGAACGCAATCACTGCTAATGCTATGGATAAGTCTAAGCTTGGGGAAGCTAGTTTCTGTGATCTTTTTAGCTTCCCATCCTTAGGGGAGAAAATTTGTTCTGATAATGCTTTATCTCCCATATGCGATAACTCTAATGATGCTTGTGATATTTTAAATCCACCTACTGCAAGTACTGCTTTCAAGATACCCATGAAAATTATTGAACGTGTTATTGATAACCGCTATGAAGGGGATGGAACTGTCCATCCTGGAGATCATTTACTGTTTTTGCATGAATTATGCGGGTTATTCAAGTGTGCAGGTATCTCTATGGATGAAGTGAGGAAGAAGTTTGTTCTCTTTTTTCGCCGTCTGGTAAAGTGGCGCATTGGTATAAATTGTTGAAGAATAGTCATTCTCTTGGTTGGGAGGAAATTGTACCTCTCTTTTATTCTAAATTTTATCCTCCTCATGAAGTGCATATTGATAGGAATTACATTTATAACTTTTATCCTCGTGATGGAGAGAGTATTTCTCAAGCATGGGGGAGATTGAAGTCACTAATGCTCAAATGTCCCATTCATGAGCTCCCGCGTAATGTTATTGTTAACAATTTTTATGCGAGGCTTTCAGGACAACACAAGGACTATCTGGATGCCTGTTCAGAGGGATCTTTCACAAGCAAGGAGGTTGAAGCTAGGTGGGATCTTCTTGATCGGATTGAGGAGAATGTTGAAGGATGGGAGAACAACAAAGGTGAAGAGTCAGGTATAAATTATGATTATGAATGCATTGAAGCTTTTATGGATACTGATAAATTTCGAGATATGAGTGCTACTTATGGTCTTGACTCTCAAGTTGCTGCAACTCTTTATAAAGCCTTTGCTTCTCATTTTGAATTGCCTAAAAAGAATTTTGATAAGTATCATGAACCTTTTAAAGAGGCTTGCATGAAGGATGAAATTGTTGTTAATGATTGCAATAAGCATGCTCAAACTCCTAAGAATGATATTTCCTATAAGCATGTTAATTTTTGTGGAATGCATAGACCTTGTGGAATTAATCAAATCAAAGATGAATATTGTATCCATCATATTAATGAAAAAACTAGAAAGTGGGTTAGGGCTCTAGATGATCTTGGTAAAAAAGTTTGTGCCCTCTATCCTTTTATTTGTGAAGTTTGCCATGAAGTGGGTCATTTTAATTTTCAATGCTCCACCAATGATAATTTGAACCCAATGAGTGCTGCAAATTTGTATAGTGATGATGAAATTACTCCTAATTAGCATGATGAACTCACTTTATTTTTGTGGTGTGAAGAGTTATCAAGGAAAATTTCTTTGTTAGATATTAATGATCTTGATATTGATGATGTCCTGCATGGGTGTTTTTCTTATTGCATTGATAATAGCCATACAAATACTTACATACAAAATATTTTAGAAGATGACACCTTGCCAAAATATGATAGGACCGCTGTGTGTTTTGAACTAATTAATGAAAAGGAGGAATCCTCCCAAGTATCTTCTATTGTTTCTGAAAGTAAATCAGGTTATGCGGATAAGCCACCCTTCAAGCCTCTTCCTCCTAAAGAAGGGAACGAGGAGAAGGAGGAGAAGAAGAAGAAAAAGGGAACGAAGAAGAAGAAGAAGAAGAAGAAGAAGAAGAAGAAGAAGAAGAAGAAGAAGAAGAAGAAGAAGAAGAAGAAGAAGAAGAAGAAGAAGAAGAAGAAGAAGAAGGAGAATAAAGAGAAAGAGGTAACGGCATATCCCCGCGTGAATGAGATAACGCTAGGTAACCGTAAGTATGTTGCTCCTAATGATTATTATGATAATGAATCTGAATACAATGATCTTCCTATGCCCTTTACATACATTAGTGATCATGATTTGAATGAGCACACTACTTTTAATATTGCAAATCTCTGGGAAACTAATTCTGAAAATGATGATGATTATAATTGCCATAGTATCAGTGCTATCCATGTTTCCTCCCGTAATGATATAGAAAGCTCTAAGCTTGGGGAAGAGGTGTTTGAAAATCCTTTTGCTACTGATCATTATGAGTTTGATACATCTCCTTCTAATAACAATGATGGTATGGTCACAGATAAACCGACTGTGAAAGATAACTATTCTATTTCTTATGATGACACTGTGCCTCCGACATTTGATGATTATTATAAAGAATGCTATGATATAGGTTATAACTATCCTTATGAAACTTGTCATAGTCATGATTGGATTACCAAAACAATTCCCTTAATATGCAACTTGTTTACCATGTTCAAATTCTTGATAATAATCCTGCTCCAATTACTATTAATGAGAAGAATTCTTCTTATGCCAAAATTAATGATACTTCTATGCATATGAACCATGATAAGAATGTTTTAAGTGATGGGTATATTGTGGATTTCATCAATGATGCTACTGAAAGTTATTATGAGAGAGGGAAACATGGGTATATGCATCTTAATAATATTAAGTTTCCCCTCTTTATGTTGAGAATCTTGAAGTTGCTCGTGTTTTATCCTCTTATGCTTGTCACTTTGTTCTTCACGAATTCATTTGTGTACAAGATTCCTTTGCATAGGAAGTGGGGTAGACTTAAATGTGTTTTGAATTTGCTTCTTGATGCTCTCTTTTTGCTTCAAATACTATTTCTTGCGAGTGCATCATAAAAACTGCTGAGCCCATCTTAATGGCTATAAAGAAAGAACTTCTTGGGAGATAACCCATGTGTTTATTTTGCTACAGTACTTTTATTTTGTATTTGAGTCTTGGAAGTTTTTACTACTGTAGCAACCTCTCCTTATCTTATTTTTATTGCATTGTTGTGCCAAGTAAAGTCTTTGATAGTAAGGTTCATACTAGATTTGGATTACTGCGCAGAAACAGATTTCTTGCTGTCACGAATCTGGGCCTAATTCTCTGTAGGTATCTCAAACAATTATGCCAATTTATGTGAGTGATCCTCAGATATGTACGCAACTTTCATTCAATTTGAGCATTTTCGTTTGAGCAAGTCTGGTGCCTCAATAAAATTCGTCTTTACGGACTGTTCTGTTTTGACAGATTCTGCCTTTTATTTCGCATTGCTTCTTTTGCTATGTTGGATGGATTTCTTTGTTCCATTGACTTCCAGTAGCTTTAGGCAATGTCCAGAAGTGTTAAGAATGATTGTGTCACCTCTGAACATGTGAATTTTGATTATGCACTAACCCTCTAATGAGTTTGTTTCGAGTTTGGTGTGGAGGAAGTTTTCAAGGGTCAAGAGAGGAGGATGATATACTATGATCAAGAAGAGTGAAAAGTCTAAGCTTGGAGATGCCCCGGTGGTTCACCCCTGCATATTTCAAGAAGACTCAAGCATCTAAGCTTGGGGATGCCCAAGGCATCCCCTTCTTCATCGACAAATTATCAGGTTCCTTCTCTTGAAACTATATTTTTATTCGGCCACATCTTATGTACTTTACTTGGAGCGTCTGTGTGCTTTTAGTTTTGTTTTTGTTTGAATAAATGCTTGTGTGGGAGAGAGACACGCTCCGCTGGTTCATATGAACACATGTGTTCTTAGCTTTTAGTTTTCATGGCGAAGGTTGAAACTGCTTCGTTAATTGTTATATGGTTGGAAACGGAAAATGCTACATGTAGTAATTGGTAGAGTGTCTTGAATAATTTGATACTTGGCAATTGTTGTGCTCATGTTTAAGCTCTTGCATCATGTACCTTGTACCCATTAATGGATAACTACATAGAGCTTGTTAAAATTTGGTTTGCATGATTGTTCTCTAGAGTCTAGATATTTTCTGGTTGAGGTGTTTGAACAACAAGGAGACAATGTAAAGTCTTATAATAGTTACAATATATTCATATGTGAGCTTTGTTGCACCTTTTATACTTGAGTTTGCTTCAAACAACCTTGCTAGCCTAGCCCTGTATTGAGAGGAATTCTTCTCGTGCATCCAAATCCTTGAGCCAATAACCATGCCATTTGTGTCCATCATACCTACCTACTACATGGTATTTCTCCGCCATTCCAAAGTAAATTGCTTGAGTGCTACCTTTAAAATTTCTATCCTTTACCTTTGCAATATATAGCTCATGGGACAAATAGCTTAAAAACTATTGTGGTATTGAATATGCACTTATGCACTTTATCTCTTATTAAGTTGCTTGTTGTGCGATAACCATGTTCCTGGGGACGCCATCAACTACTCTTTGTTGAATATCATGTGAGTTGCTATGCATGTCCGTCTTGTCTGAAGTAAGGGAGATTTACCACTTTATTGGTTAGAGCATGCATATTGTTAGAGAAGAACATTGGGCCGCTAACTAAAGCCATGAATCATGGTGGAAGTTTCAGTTTTGGACATATATCATCAATCTCATATGAGAACATTAATTGTTGCTACATGCTTATGCATTAAAGAGGAGTCCATTATCTGTTGTCTATGTTGTCCCGGTATGGATGTCTAAGTTGAGAATAATCAAAAGCGAGAAATCCAAATGCGAGCTTTCTCCTTAGACCTTTGTACAGGCGGCATAGAGGTACCCCTTTGTGACACTTGGTTAAAACATGTGTATTGCGATGATCCCGGTAATCCAAGCTAATTAGGACAAGGTGCGGGCACTATTAGTATACTATGCATGAGGCTTGCAACTTGTAAGATATAATTTACATGATACATATGCTTTATTACTACCGTTGACAAAATTGTTTCTTGTTTTCAAAACCAAAGCTCTAGCACAAATATAGCAATCAATGCTTCCTATCTGCGAAGGGCCTATCTTTTACTTTATTGTTGAGTCAGTTTGCCTATTCTTTTTATCTTAGAAGCAAACACTTGTATCAACTGTGTGCATTGATTCTTACATGTTTACTTATTGCACTTGTTATATTGCTTTATGTTGACAATTATCCATGAGATATATATGTTGAAGTTGAAAGCAACCGCTGAAACTTATATTTTCCTTTGTGTTGCTTCAATGCTTTTACTAAGAATTTATTGCTTTATGAGTAACTCTTATGCAAGTCTTATTGATGCTTGTCTTGAAAGTATTATTCATGAAAAGTCTTTGCTATATGATTCAATTGTTTACTCATTGCATTAACATTGTTTTGAATCGCTGCATTCATCTCATATGCTTTACAATAGTATGATCAAGATTATGTTGGTAGCATGTCACTTCAGAAATTATCTTTTATCGTTTACCTACTCGAGGACGAGTAGGAACTAAGCTTGGGGATGCTGATACGTCTCCAACGTATATTTAATTTCTGATGTTCCATGCTTGTTTTATGACAATACCTACATGTTTTGTTCACACTTTATGTCGTTTTTATGCGTTTTCTGGAACTAACCTATTGACGAGATGCCGAAAGGCCAGTTGCTGTTTTCTGCTGTTTTTGGTTTCAGAAATCCTAGTAAAGAAATATTTTCGGAATCGGACGAAATCAACACCGAAGATCTTATAATTCCCGGAAGCTTCCAGAGCACCGGAGAAACACGAGAGGGGAGCCAGGGGGGGCCCACCCCACAGGGCGGCGCGGCCCAAGGGGGGGCGCGCCCCCCTAGTGTGTGGGCACCCCGTGGCCCCTCCGACTCCGCCTCTTCGCCTATTTAGTCGTCCCTGACCTAAAACCTCGACCCAGTTCGACGAAACCAGAGAAAACCATCCAGAGCCGTCGCCATCGCGAAACTCCAATTCGGGGGACAGAAGTCTCTGTTCCGGCACCCTGCCGGGACGGGGAATTGCCCCCGGAGTCATCTCCACCGCCGTCTCCACCGCCATCTTCACCGCCATCGCTGTCTCCATGATGAGGAGGGAGTAATTCACCCCCGGGGCTGAGGGCTCCGCTGTAGCTATGTGGTTCATCTCTCTCTTTATGTGATCTAGTTGAATATCATCTATGTGCTACTCTAGTGATGTTATTAAAGTAGTCTATTCCTCCTACACGGTGTAATGGTGATAGTGTGTGCATCGTGTAGTACTTGGCGTGGGTTATGATTGTAATCTCTTGTAGATTATGAAGTTAACTATTGCTATGATAAGAATTGATGTGATCTATGCCTCCTTCATAGTGTGATGGTGACAGATGTGCATGCTATGTTAGTTCTTGGTGTGATTGTGTTGATCTATCTTACACTCTAAGGTTATTTAAATATGAACATTGAATATTGTGGAGCTTGTTAACTCCGGCATTGAGGGTTCGTGTAATCCTACACAGTTAGTGGTGTTCATCATCCAACAAGAGGGTGTAGAGTAGTCCTATTATGTGATCATTGTTGAGAGTGTCCACTAGTGAAAGCGGGATCCCTAGGCCTTGCTTCCAAGCATCGAATCTCCGTTTGTTTACTGTTTTGTTGCATGTTTACTAGCTGCCATATTTTATTCAGATTGCTATTACCACTCATACTCATCCATATTACTTGCATCTCACTATCTCTTCACCGAACTAGTGCACCTATACATCTGACAAGTGTAGTAGGTGTGTTGGGGACACAAGAGACTTCTTTCTTTGTGGTTGCAGGGTTGCTTGAGAGGGATATCTTTGACCTCTTCCTCCCTGAGTTTGATAAACCTTGGGTGATCCACTTAAGGGAAACTTGCTGTTGTTCTACAAACCTCTGCCCAACACTGTCTACAAGAATAGAAGCTCCCGTAGACATCAACGGCTGGAGATGCTCTAAGAGCATCTCCAGCCGCATCCCCTAAAGCGTCCCCCAAAAGGATTTGGGGCGCGCCGGACAAAAAAAACATTTTAAGCCGCATGCCCCAAAGCCTCTTTTTATCCGGCGCGGTCCGATACGGTGTCCGGCGCCCCGAGCCCGTCCCTGCTACACAGGAGACGCTCCGGGCAAGCCGGACACAACGAAAAGCGAGGCGAGGAGTGGCGGAACGACACGTTAGCGGCACATTGAAGTTTAACCTAACTGTCGTCTACCTCGTGACGGAAGTTATTGGCGCGCAGCGACGATGCAGTTCCCGCAGGGGCGCAACGAAGAGTCTCTTCGCGCCTAGCTCTGCGTGCCGTTGTTAATGAGCGACACCGCTCCCCCCGTCTCCCTCCGGCCTATAAAAAGGGTCGCTCTCTCATCGTCCCTCACACACAAACCCTAGCGCCTCTCTCCCCAATCCTAGCCACCACGATCTCAAGAGCCGACGCCATGTCTGGTAGAGGTGGAGGCCGAGCTCGTGGCTGTGGTCGTGGCCGCGGCAGAGCTGCACGCTCACCGTCGCCTGCGACGCCGTCGTCTTCATCATCGAACATTCAAGAGGAGGAGCAGCAAGTGTTGTTCGAGTTCGTCGTCGTCCTCAAGGGCGACCCACTCGGCATCCAGAGGCTGCCGGACAAGTTCGCTGACTTCATCACCGGCAACGAGCCATCCTCGATGCATCTGCGGGAGGCTGCCTGCGACTGCTGCCTGTGGATTATGGACGTGATCTTCGACGCGCGCAGCAAGATGTACCTCCACATCGGCTGGGAGAAGTTCGCGCGCTACCACCACCTCGAAGCCGGCTTCGTGCTCACGTTCTCCTACCTTGGCGAGGCCGACATGAGCGTCAAGGTGTTCGATGAGACGCGCTGCCACTGGCACTACCACGGTGACAGCGATGAGGAGGACGACGACTGAGTGTTGTTTCTTCGCAGCAAAAATAGGCACGGAGGTTTGTGGTTGTTATTCCTCGAAAGAACCAACAAGCGTACAGTCAACAGCTGGATTTTCCAGTTTGGATGACTGAAGTGCTTGAGAGTGTTCTTTCTTGGTAGCGAACACACGAAATCGGTTGTGCCAACACTAGTTAGGTTTCGTTATTTTGCAATGTTTTAAATTTGTGTCAACCATGGTTCAAACTATGTATTAGTTTGTGAAAACCATGTTCCAAACTATGTCTTAGGTTGTGTAAACCATGTTCCGAATTATGTATTAGTTTGTGAAATGTTTGTTCTCTCTATTGAAATAAAAATGCAAAAAAGTATTTTAATATTATAAAAAGTTTGGGGGCGGCGTTTGAGGGACGCGGCTGGGGAGCGATATCCCCCAAACGCGGCACAAACAAAACACGTCCTCCAAACACTCGATCCGGCGCCGTTTGGGGGACACTTTGGGGGACGCGGCTGGAGATGCTCTAAGAGCATCCCACCGGCACCACCCAAGTGTCGTCCGACAAAGAGCGTTGGACAAGGTTTTTGGGGGTGTCGCCAAAAACTGCCGCAGTTTGGGGCGGACGCCCGCACCGACACCTCCTAAAATAGGCCCTAAAACTTTTTTAATTTAGGATAATTATCCAAAGTTCGATAGCAAATAATCTCACATGCTAATATTATAACAACTACTAATTAGTGTTTTTGAGCACACATGGTCAATACCTCACTCATATCAATTTGACTGTCCTCTTCATCTTATAGCTGTTTGCATCACCAGCTTTAAGAAGATCAAATAGGGTGTAATCCAACTTTTTTTTCCTCCTATTTTTTTGTTCATCCTCCCATTTCTTCTTCTCCTCTAGCAGAAAATTCCTCTCCTTCACCTTGGGAAACTCAATTTTAGATTGGTCCTCAGTATTGTTTCTCAATTTTGCCATGTTTTGCACCAATAGAGGCTTCTTAGTGGCATCCATCCAGTGCCTCACATCCTCTAACAAGCTGGTGTATTTTTGGTCCACCTTGTTCTTTTCTTCAAACAAATTCTTAACCAACTAAAAAATTTGAATTTTCTTCTGAATTCGAGAACGATGCTATTCTAATACATGCCCCACAAAGAAATTAGTGCATGTTGGCATGGCAGAGACCACTCGGATCAGTCCAACCCACAATCCCATAAACCCACCGTTGATACCATCGTATAAATGTGAATTATGAAGAAATTTAGGCAATTCATCACCCTACTGAATCGAAACAATTAAATACACTAGTTACATTGTTCTTCGAACATGCGCCTTTCGAAAGCAACGACTTTCTCCGTAGATGGTCATGCATGACGCGGACCGATTCGGGATCAACACCGCTGGTCCACACTGGATCATCGATCGGGTCCAGGGCATATTCCACCTTGGGGTGGTACACATCGGTAAATTCCAACCTATGAAGACACTTCCTAAAAAAATTCCTAAATTGACTAAACCTATCTGTTCGTCGTTTGTCAAGAGAATAGGGTGGGGGGAGGGAGGACTCACATCGCCAAGCCAAAACTCACTGGAGGTCTCCCCATTATTTCAGGTCGGCATTCTTCGGGGGCGTCGGTGGCAACGGTCTGACGACGGCCGGTTTCTGCAGAGAACCGCATGGGCAATGTGGCAGCTGAAACAGCCCGCGAGGCGATGGGCGCTAGGGCCTGTTGCTCCGGTACAAACCACCGAGCTTTCGGCGTGGCAAATCATGGACGGTGGCAGAGGAACTTTGGGGGAGGCTCGCGGAGTGGGGTACCATCGCAAGGTCGAGGGGCGGTGAAGAGGGTGTATGGAATAGGTGGGTCGGCGCAGGAGTGCCGGACGAAGTATCAGGTCGCAACGCTCGCCGGCACGACTTAGAAGGCGCCCGTGTGGGGTGTTGCTTTTGCTCAAGTTTCACACAAGAGTAAGAATTTTAAATTGTCACCCATGACGTCAGAAAATCCATGAAATTGCGACAGCATTTATGTGAGCGTCCACAGCCACTTTATTATTATTCATATGTACTGAATCTGCAAAGAGATCTTGGCGGACTGTAGAAATCTTGAATTTTATTCCAAAACGAGGACAAACACAAAATTTGCATATCTCTACGTTTTATATTGCAAAACGTGGGAAAATAAGTTGTACTCCCACATTTTCTCTCCACTTCCCTGAATCAAAGGAGCCTGGGAGCAGATGTGATCAAGAATTCTAGATGTCTAGAGCAACCTGAACTAGAGTCAAAGACACTAGTCGGTGTTTCTTATTTCTGACTATTATTTATTACATCACGCTATTCATAATTAGATTTTATGGCAGGGCCGAAGGTGATGTCTCGATTACGCCAGAAGATGAAGTTGGGCAGTGAGACTTGCACTCTTCCATCGACTTATAGCAGGTTAAAGTATCAAAACAACAGAAGCAGAGATCTTTGTCGGGATTGCAGATTGGCATAATATCGTGACTCCTGAAACATAATCCTTTAGGTATATTGATCTTCTCATTGTCCATTCCATCCACGCCTATGCCTATAGAAGTAATAAAATAGCTAAACGCATCAATACACCCAGACATAAACCATATTGCTATGGAATCATTTACGAGTGTTAAGTGACATGATGTAGATTCATAGGAGAAAAACTAAGCAAAATATCCAGTAATAAACTGAGGATGTATGTATGCCACTTACATTGTGCATGGGTAACAAAGCATATGAGAAGAGTAAGCACAAGTGCTCGTACACGTTTCGAGTACTTATCCATGGAGACAACTACTGCTGCAATACTTGTCGCTCTCCGGTTCAACAATATGAGTTTTGGTCGAAACTATTGGATCTTGATGCATGGTCAATGGTTTGATCCATATTTATATATGGAAAAATCTCAAATCTGATGCGATTAATTTTCTAAGATCTGGTGCTATAAATGTTATGATTAGCATGACTTTGTCAAGGCCAGGCTGACCATGCCTATTTTCTTGGATGCTTAGTGCAAGATGCTTAATTATACAGCGCAGTGTCAATGGTATGATCCATATTTATATATGAAAAAAATCTCAAATCTGGTGCGATTAATTTTTTAAGATCTAGTGCTATAAATGTTAGTATAATTAATTAATTAGCATGACTTGGTCAAGGCCAGGCTGGCCATGCTTATTTTCTTGGACGCTTTAGTGCAATATGCGGCGATTTGCACAAAAATAACCCAAAAGTGAAAGAAAAGCACAGACTAACCCTCCGGCGAAACTATTTCACCAATCTAACCCTTTTGTGTGGCGCCCCTCCCACGGGCGCCACACATGCCCATGTGGCTCCCCTCCTGCCGGCGCCACTGTCCCAGCCGACGTGGCCCCCTCGCCGCTGAGCTGGTGCGCCCATCCGACGTGGCAGCATGTGTGGCGCCCCTCCCAACGGCGCCACACATGCACTTGGAATCCCCCAAACATACTGTGAGACAAATCCTCTGGGACTTAGCCGTTTTGCGAGGCTCGATGTGTGGCGCCGATGCCACGGGCGCCACACTAGCCTGTGTGGCGCCGATGCCACGGGCGCCACACATCCACTTAAGTGTGGCGCCCGCGCCCGCGCCCAGCCCGACCCAGCCAGTTCTTCTCTCTGTTTCTTCTCTTCTCCCAGGAAACCGCCGCCGCCGCCCAACTCCCCTTCGTCCCCCCACCAAATCGACCAAGGATTCGTCAGATCTATCCGGGCAAGTCCTTCCTCCTCCATTCCTCAAGGTATTCCCCTTCGATTCCCTCTGATTCGTCCACTATTGTTGGTGGATTTGGTAGATTTGGGTATGAACCCTAGACATGGAAATTCATGTTGGTGGATTTACATATGAACCATTGATATGTTAGTGCATTTGGCTCTGAACCTAGCAAGATTTGGATATGTTGGTGGATTTGGATATGAACCCTAGATTTGGTGGAACCCTAGATATGAAATTTTACATGTATGTGTTGAAATGGCTATGTATGTGTTGAAATGGCTATGTATGTGTTGAAATGGCTATGTATGTGTTGAAATGGCTATGTAAGTGTTGAATGTGTATGTGTAGGAACCCTAGATATGTTAGTGGATTTGGATATGAACCCTAGATTTGGATATGTATGTGTTCAAATTCTATGTATGTATGTCTTGAAATGTCTACTATTTGTGATGGAATAACTCATATTTGAACCAAATATTTGTTCGAACCCTAGATATGAATGTATGTGTGTATGTATGGAACTCTCATGTATTTGGATATGAACTCTCATGTATGTGTTGCTCATTTTTGTTAGTGGAATGACTCATAATATGGTTGTGTAAACATGTAGGATGGTGTGGCTTCTGGATGAAGAGTACGACAGGATGCACCGGGCTGTTCATATGACGGAGAGGGGAACGGATCTTCACCCTTTGAAGATTCGTTACCATGGCACAGCGGATATACCGTATGACGAGAGGTACACTGAGTTCATCCGGCCTACCGGTCTTATGCCGTTCATATCCCTTGTAAGCCGTGGGGGGCCACACATGAACCCCTCGGTACTCACCGCCCTTGTCGACCGGTGGAGGCCGGAGACTCACACCTTCCACTTGAGGGTCGGCGAGATGGCCCCTACTCTCCAGGATGTTTCCATGATCCTTGCACTACCTATTCAGGGCGAGCCACTGTGTATGAACACAGCTTCTGATGGGTGGCGCCAGCAGATGGAGGCGCTTATTGGCAGGGCTCCTCCGCTGCCAACAGAACCAAAGAAGAGAGTTCCCGCCGGCGCGTCTTTCGAATGGATCAGGACTAACTTTGGAGAATGCCCGAAAGAGGCCAACGAGGACACTCGGAGGACGTACGCCCGCGTGTACTTATGTTACATGATTTCGAGGACTCTCTTTCCTGACAGTGGGGGGAAGCTGGCCCATTGGTGTTGGCTGAAGGCGCTTACGGTGTTGGATGACCGGTGGAGTTGGGGAACAGCGGCACTTGCCTACCTCTACCGGCAGGTGATGATTTGTTCTATGTACTATTTTCCTATAGTAGTGTGCTAGACAAAGTAGTAACCAAATATCTTATGTACGCAGTTGGACGAAGCTTGTCGCGGGGCTCGGGAGCGGCGGTATTGGTGGATGCATGCTCCTACTTTCCGTATGGAGCTGGGACCGCCTATCGGTTGGGCGTCCCGGGGTACTCACCGAGACGCCATGGCCTCATCACCCTCACTTTCCTGATCGGGAGCCCACTTGGGCATACCTTTGGGACAATGTCTCGGAGATGACGAGCGATCCAATGGTCATGTACAGGCAGTACACTGCGGAGTTGGACACTCTTACCGCTGAGCAGGTAACCGATCACTGCGGAGTTGCAATCCTAGTTTTGATTGATTCTACTGGCATGTTCTAAATATTTGTATGCTGCAGGTGGAATGGGAGCCATATGGTAAATACTACCATATTGGCGCGGGGATGGCTGACCTCAACCACAAGTGCACGGAGGAGGCGCGGTTCTGGCGTATGCGCTGCCCACTCATATGCATGTGGCTTGTTGAACACCACCAGCCGCAAAGAGTGATGAGACAGTTTGGGCTGTATCGGGAGTGCCCACCATTGTGGCAAGACGGGGACAAGGCGCTTCATAGGTAAACTTCCGGAATCATGCGATGGAAGATTCTTGATAGAAGAGGTACAAACTAACTTGTTGATTCTTGCAGGCTTGATAGGCAGCGGCAGAGGAAGATCACAAATTGGCCGAGTCCATCATAGCGGCCACATCGCGGCGTTCCAACACTGTTTGGAAGCGGCACGGAATGCTGGCCACTGAGCAGATTGTGCCTCACGACTTGGCCGCTTTCAACAACTACCTCCAGTGGTTCCATGAGAACACGCGTATCGAGTTAGTTAAGCACGCGTATCCTGAGGAGATCTTGGACGACCCCATCCAGTTCGATGAGGTTGGGCAAAGCCAGCACGACACCTTTGCTCGCAGAGGGAGATCGACTTCTATTGCTTCCGAGCTGAACTTCGTGGTAATGGATTCTCTCGCTAAATAGTACATCATCTAGATTGTCATGTGCTCGCTTAAATTGTGTATGCTATGTTTGTCACAGCGGGAGGAGATCCAAAAAACATCTGAGGAGTGCGAGATTATATGGGAGCAGAGCGGTAGAGAAGAAAAACCTGTCGGACCGTTGCGGCATTTCATTAAGGTATGATCACCAACTTTGAATGTACACTATTATGTTCTGGTGGCTTTGTAACCATGAGTTCCTTGACGCAGAACACTGCACGAAAGATGCGGCGGTTAGCGAACTTGCTAGGTTGCCGCGAAGGTGAAATCCCTACGTCCTCCTCTTCTGAAGAACCGCATGTATGAACTATTTTGTTGCTGTCAAACATGTTCTTACTAATTTCAACTTTTGTAATCTCATGTGTTCATGTTTGTGAAGATTCCTCCTGAGGACGACCTAATTCTGAGTCAAGGCATACTTCCAAAGCATACCTCGAAGCAAGCCCCACGGTCAGCTTACCAGTTGAAGCCAAGGGGCAAGGCTCCAAACCGGTACACTCCGGAAGATTATGTCAACCGAGGAAAGAAGGTTGTCACTGAGGAGGATGACGGGCCGCCGCGGAGATCAGCTTTGTCGAGGATGAGGAACAACGAGCCGTTCTCTTCAGATGAGGAGGAGGAGGAGGAGGAGCAGGAGGAGCGGGACGAGGAGCAGGGAGCAGCAGGAGCAGCGGCAACAACAGCCACGGCAGCGGACGAAGAGGATGGCCGTCCGGAAGCAGCCCGCGAGGACGGCACGTCGAGGACGCTACTAGGATGTGCTACGTGTTGTTGTGAACTCTATATTCATAAGTATCGATTTGTGAACCCTATGTCATTTCGAACCATGGTCTGTAATTCTACTTGTTGTTTGAATCTACGTGCTACAATGTGACCTATGAAGTGTTATATGTGTATGTCATGAAATTGCTACTTGTTGTGTCCAATGTTGTACTCGTAACTGTTGGAGTTTCGTAGGATTTTTCATGTTTTCAACACAAGTCCATGTGTGGCGCCCTACACACTGGCGCCACAAGTGCTAGTGTGGCGCCCGTGGCATCGGCGCCACACATGCCAACTTATATGAACCATTGGGTCGAAAACATCCAGGGGCTCCGGACGATAAGTCCTTAGCCGTTTTCGCGAGCCTCTATGTGTGGCGACCGTGGCATCGGCGCCACACGGGCTAGTGTGGCGCCCGTGGCATCGGCGCCACACATCGAGCCTCGCAAAACGGCTAAGTCCCGGAGGATTTGTCTCACGGTATGTTTTGGGGGATTCCAAGTGCATGTGTGGCGCCGTTGGGAGGGCGCCACACATGCTGCCACGTCCGGATGGGCGCACCAGCTCAGCGGCGAGGGGGCCACGTCGGCTGGGACAGTGACGCCGGCAGGAGGGGAGCCACATGGGCATGTGTGGCGCCCGTGGGAGGGGCGCCACACAAAAGGGTTAGATTGGTGAAATAGTTCCGCTGGAGGGTTAGTCTGTGCTTTTCTTTCACTTTTAGGTTATTTTTGTGTAAATCGCCGCAATATGCTTCATTATACAGCATAGTGTCAATTCTTACTTGATATACTGTACCTTTTCCGTGATATACTTGTTTTTTATGTGTATGAGAATTTATCTTCTTTTTTAAGGAAATTATAAAAAAGTTACTGGTTTATTTGTTGAGCAAACTATCTGATCAATTTATCTATCAATATAATTTGTTCTTTTTGTGACTAGATAGGTGCCCGTGTGTTACTACGTAATTGTACATATCAAAGAGGGACGACGAATAAAATTGGACTGAAGAGCGATGTCTGATAAATAAAGACTAAAACATATTTTCTTCTAGAAATTCTCTTTGGACAGGTTTACAAATTAAAAACAATATTTATTTCATGAGATGACGGTCCTATGCCACTTTTAAAAACTCACCAGCATCATTTTCGTTTTTACAAGAACTCAAATGAAGAAATATCATCGACTAGCTATCTATGTAACTTGGTCCATACCTATTTCTACAATTGCCCGATGATGGGTATTTTCAATAGTATACGCTATCCATGTTCAAAGAGAAACTTTACAATGCTAACAAAATGCAGTATATGGTTCAACAGGATTAAATAAAAATCGATGTGCTTCAACATATTTGATGTTAAACTAAGTGTACCAAAGAGTTCAGCCTAACTCATTTGGTTAGAAAAGTGGATGTACAACACAATCACTCAGGTTCAAGTCTCCAAGAATATGGATTTAGATTCTTATTACTTCAAAAAAAAATAGTAGCTTCTCATACAAATTTCATTTTAGAAAACTAAGTGTAATATCAAGAGCTCGAAAATCTGATCTAGGAAGTAACTCTTATGCAATGTGATTGCGGCAGCATTCTGGTATTGCCTACACAACTTCCTTCTCCTGATTTTATATTTGGAGACAAAATAATTTAGAATAAAAAAGATGTGCATGCTTTAGGCTAGTCGCCACCTTGGAAGTGTGCAAGACCAAAATTACACAAACTTGTTTATTAATATTATCTTTTTGGGATGCCAAAAACTACTTACGGAGAGAAAATCAGAATTTTTTTATCAATTGGAAGGTGTTCAAGAATAAATTCCGTGCACAACCAATTGATGCTCCATTGAAATTTCGTAATTAATCTCCTCGAAGCACTCTTCAGTTAGTTTTTAGAAGGGTCTTGTGACATCCTGGGACTCAATAGGATTGATAGGATACTCATATCAATAAGTTGTAACTTCTTTTTCGGAAGCTTATTCCCAAAGAACTCCGAGGTTAAATGTGCTTGACTTGGAGTGATTTGAGGATGTGTGACTGATAGGACAAAGTGCACAGGAAAGACATGTGTTGATCTGTGAGGATAGTTAGAGATCCACAGAGCTGCCAGGGGTAACAAGCCCAACCAGATTATGGTGGGGTGTTACAGGTCTCTATTTCAGGAGTGAGCATAATACAAATGCAGTAGTCACGCACTTACATGGTGTAACACCCCAGTCTAGATCTAAGACCAAAATGCTACCACATGCATCCTTATACGAGTCCAAATCTTGATTTACCAATTTTTTTGGCCAAGTCTCACAATTTTATATTGGCATCAACGGTGTTCTAGCAGTTAATAAAAGAACTTTCAACATCATCAGGGTAACCAATGCATCATTTCTTAGATGGAAACAACCGTATGAGCTCCAAAGATTTCCACTAACATAAGTTCAACTAATTAAAGAATGAGACTAAACAATTTGAACCACTAAGTAAAACATTATGGATCTTCTAACAATTTGAGGAAGCTAATGTATACAAGAATTGCTAGCGTGAGTGTGATAATGTAGAATGCTCTACTCCCAAGCCCATGTGTGACGACTTCATCAAACACCTAAAAAATTTGGTGACAACAAGGGTGAGCTCGCCAGCTCAACAAGCACAGAGGAATGATAAACAGTAGTGCAACTCCCCATCTCAAGTTAAAGAAATAACCAAATTCCATACATAACTAGGTTGAATCTACCAAAGACTACACTAGCATGAACTTGGTGCTCAAACATAACACAAGGAACACTGATTCTAGCAAATAATAATGGATTGGTCAGTGCTTTAACACATCTGCATGGTTACTCTCATAATCTATTTTCTTGCTGGCACAAGCTATAAAAGATGCTAGTCTGAACTAAAAATTGTAAGTCATTCATTTTTCAAACCTACAACTCACTCTTCTATAGATAAACTTTCATCACATAGAGCAGCATCCATGGCATCACTCAAAAGTACAGAAGTAACTCTCACATATTTCAGATCTCATCCGTAAGCAAAACAATAGCACAAGAAATCACCAATGGTTAGTGTAATGGGAAGTATAGCCAAGCAAGTGTCACTCACCACAATATAAGGCAACACATTAATGGTGTTTTTGGCATAAGTAGATGTATATCAATGCACACTTCATATACATCTCATTTTCTTTATATCTTTGTTTCATCCCATCTCATTGCTAATACCGGTAAAGTTTGAGTGGCACCCGTTGGCATCCACCCACTCCAACTTGTGGAGGGTGCCTCCAATGTGGACCGCAGCCCAATATTGAAGGTATCATGGTTTCTATTGCTAGCATCTCATCTCATTACTACCAGTATAGCTGAGTAGATACCCGTCAACATCTACTCACTCCAACTTGTGGAGGGTGTGTGACGCCCCGTTACGTTCGATTAAATCAAGCGTAACGGAAACCGTCACTTCAGAGTTGCGCCAGGACCAGCCAAGGAGAATAGTAGCATGTACATAGTGGAAACTTTCACCGTTTGAAAGCGGTGTCCTTTGTTACATCGTCACACAAACTAAGGCAATACAATCCCACCCGCTTGAACTACAAGCCATAAATCTACTCCTCATAGCCTTGAACATCGACTTCCCCATACTCATACTCCACTTCAGCAAAGTCAGAGTCAAAGTCACCACAAGTGCCAGATTCGTCATAAGCACCGGTCTCTATCTCCTCAGAGTTGTCATGCATCACGGCCTCTGGAAAACAACGGAGAAAGCAAGGCTGAGCACGTATAAAATACGTACTCCGCAAGTCGCCGGGGGTGGAGGGGTGGCGGGTGATTTAAAAGGAAACTAAAAACTGAACGGCTCATTAGCCGTCCGACCGACAACACTTTTAGGAGAAAAACTTCCCCAATTTCCCCTTTGTTGCAAAACCATATTTTTATTTATGAAATCTGCTGGCGGCAGACAACGTGGGATCTTACATCCTGTGTTAGAGGAAAACCCACACGACGCACTTCCAAACCCGGAAGCTGGGAGTGATATCACATTTTACTCTGATCATAGGTGTACTGCTTTGCCCATAGCGTCACTTGGTCAATTTCGTTTATGCGCTACCACGGCGCAGAACTAGACCAAGGGACCAAAACCTTTAGCCAGCCCGTACACCACCTCTGCTTTTCCACCTTGCCTTAATCGCCTAAGGCCCGCGGGTCGAGACCCCTAACCGGCGGTCTCGCCCTAGGGTGACTGCACCTACCCGGCTACAGTCACCTTCTCACCCGTGCAGAGGTAGCTACTTGGCATGGTTAATCGGTTAAGCCCGTCCCATTCCAGGTCTATGGTCAGTACGGGCTGCGCCGCTTTTGAAGTAAGCGCCAGTTGGTTGTGTTTTTATTAAATAACCCCGTGTAGAGGAGCCTGACTTCCAAGGCAACCCTGACCGGGATGCTTCCACCAATTCCGGCTCCTCTACCCACCAAATATTTAAAACACAACCCTACCCGGGTTTTTGTGACATACCTCATACAAACCACCGGATCTGGTCCATTCGCCAAATCGGCGGATCTTTCCGATCCACTTCTCACATTACATTTAGAAAACCAAAAGCTTTGTATTTGGTTCTCATGCGAAATTTTGGGATAAACCATAACCCATAAAACATTTTAGCAAAAACAAAGGAGCCCGACAACTTGCCTGACCGCGCTCCGACCGACTCGGATATACCGTCAACGTTTCCTAAATATCCATGGTCGACTCCTAATATTTATTTCAGAGACAAGCTTTAAGCTTTAGTAATTCAAATCCAACAATTAATCCACGAAATCATACCGTGCAAACAATTTCAGGTGAGCAAGTGATGCTACATGTGGTCGTGCTAGTGTTTCGAAAACAAATCATGTGCGCATGTCATGTGTATCGGATCAAAGCTGATATAAACGCATGCCTGCCTATGTCTACTTGTACCAAACAGTGGAGAGTAAATAAACAAATGGCTTGGGTACTCAAAGTGGAGAGGAAATAAACACCTAGCTACTACTCGAACGAGTCGTCTTCCTCGGTCCCCATTTCTCTTCCCTGTCTGCTAGTCTCCCTCACAACACACGAGATGCACATCCGGTTCGATCTATCTATTCCGACCAACTCCAACGCCGTGGTGAATACCTACAACATCCTGATGACCTCAACTACTCCATCCCCTCAATCGCTGCTTTCCAAAGCATGGTGCGCGGCCATGGCCGACGCTACTCGCGGCTTCACGCACGGTCCAGCGACCATGGACGGCGCCGATGCTATTGCGGCCGAGCCTGTCGCGTCCAGGCCGACGGCACCATGAGCGTAGTGCCGGCCAGACTGCAGGGTATGGCCGGCGATGATCCCTACTTCTACTCCTGCTCTACAACTACGATAAGTGCTAATCCCCTTCGTTTCTTTTTAAGCATCGGACTAGTACACTACTAGTTGCTTCATGTTTACATGCTAGCACAAATCAAAGCTCTAGTTATAGATAGTAGAATGTAGTACACTGCCGTGAGGCTGAATCTAGGTCCTAATTTGTTTTTTTTCAAGGCACAAACCAAGACTAGTACAACAGTATTAAGCAGTGGCAAATTCCAGATTAATCTTCAGGTCAAGAACATGCAAGGCAGAGGAAGTTAATTAACATGCATTAGTTATCAAAGTGTCGTGAGCTCTCTAATTCAATCTAGCTATTACAGATTTTAGTGCAGTAAGAAGAAGGGACATCTGGACAACATCATCTGAAATCAATCTATTCCCTTTTTGTACATTTCAGGCAAGAGACCATGAAGAGGAAGATGTTACAAGTGCATGGTAACAACACGAGCAGGTGGCCGTGCTACTACCTGATGAAACACCACGAAGGATCAATCAGAGATGCCCAACAATGACTATGCGAGGATACTAGATGTGGTGGGGAAAAGGGGTAGTCCGAGAGAGAGGAGTGTGCGGTCGAAAATGTGGAGCAGTGAAAAGGACTGACTATTTATAGTAGGGAGAGGCTAGGTCGGTTTAGCACAATTTGTGCCAGGTGGGCTGCATGCACAGCTTTAATGTACATGCGTGTGTACACTTGTATCTCTTCTAGCTGTAATTTTTACAAGTGGATGAAAGTGAGCTGGTTGTGAGTTGGCTATTACCTTGCCATTAAGCAATTGTGGGCAGGGACTAATTTGTAAATTTCGAATTTCTATTAGGGGATGAAAAGTGAAACTGATGTATAACAACTTTGTAAGCAAATATTGCTGGGACTTTGGTGATTGAATTTTATTTAATATGAGATTAGCGTGAAATCATGTTTAGCGATATATGATCAATACTAATCTCGTAAAATGGTGTTTTCTTTTCTTTTTAAGTTTTGGGGTTTTCACATCCCTCCCCCCTTAAAAAAATTTCGTCCTCGAAATTTAGGGTCGCACCTCGAAAAGATGGGGATACTTTTCCTTTAGATCACCCTCTTTTTCCCATGTCGCTTCTCGCACTGGATGGTTTCCCCATTGCACCTTGCAATATCTAATTGTTCTATTCCTTAGTTTCTTTTCTTCGGTGTCGAGGATTTGGCTAGGATGCTCTTCGTAGGTTAGATCATTTTGGAGGGTTAGCTCATGTTCCGAGACTCGCTCCAGTGGTGGGTTTACGCTCTTGCGTAGTTGAGAAACATGAAAAACATCATGCACCCCTTGCAAGTGTGGTGGTAATTCTATTTTATATGCAACCGTCCCTCTCCTTTTTAAGACCCGATACGGTCCAATATACCGGGGACTTAATTTTCCTTGTACGCCGAAACGCTTGACCCCTTTTATTGGCGAGACTTTAAGATATACGAAGTCACCAGGCTGATATTGAATATCTCGGCGCCCCTTGTCCGCATAACTCTTTTGCCTACTTTGGGCCGTCTTTAATCTCTCTCTAATTACACAGACTTTTCCTCGGTTTCTCGGACCAAGTCGGGCGGTACGAGTTTCTTCTCTCCGGTTTCTACCCAACATATTGGGGTTCGACATCTTCGACCGTATAAGGCCTCAAATGGGGACATACCAATACTAGCTTGGTAACTATTATTGTACGCGAACTCGGCCAAGGGTAGATGTGTGCTCCATGAGTCACCAAAATCAAGCACACATGCCCTGAGCATGTCCTCAATAATTTGATTAACTCTCTCAACCTGACCACTAGTCTGTGGATGGTACGCGGTACTAAATTCTAGTTTCGTGCCCAATGCCTCTTGCAATTTTTCCCAAAACTTGGACGTGAACATTGACCCTCAATCTGACACAATTTTGGATGGTGTTCCATGTAGAGCCACAATCCTCTGAATATATAGCTCAGCTAGTTTTTCTCTGGAACATCCAGGGGCTAAAGGGATAAAGTGTGCAGATTTCGTGAGCCGGTCTATTATAACCCATATTAATTCTTCTTTTTTCTTGGTCTTGGGCAAACCGGTGATGAAGTCCATATGGATCTCATCCCATTTCCATTGAGGAATTGGGAGAGGTTGTAATAACCCAGATGGTCGTTGGTGTTCAGCCTTGACCCCCTTGCACGTGTCACACTCATCCACATATTGAGCAATTTCTTTCTTCATATTTCTCCACCAAAATGTGCCCTTAACATCGCGGTACATTTTTGTTCTACCGGGATGTATGGTGTAGGGGGTGGTATGTGCCTCCTTAAGTATTGTTTGTTTAATCTCGGATATGTTGGCACACATAGTCGATTTTTATACCAGAGTGATCCATCGTGTTCTACTTGGAATTGTGAAGGCTGACCATCTTGTATTCTGCGTTTTTCCTCGCAGATGAATTCATCCTTGACTTGGGTTTCCTTTATTTGGTCTAACAGATTGGGTACGACCCTTAATGATGCTAGGATGTGCTCAACCGGTTTATGCACAAACTCAACTCCCATCCTTTCCAACTCATTTGTCAGGTGTCTATCAAAGGTTGGGATCTCCATATGGTTGCATGAGGTTTTTCGACCGAGAGCGTACGCAACCACATTAGCCTTTCCTGGATGGTAGTTAATACCAAGGTCGTAATCCTTGATAAGCTCTAACCATCGTCTTTGCCTCAAGTTCAACTCCTTTTGCGTGAAAATATACTTGAGGCTTTTATGGTCGGTGTATAATTCACAACGATTTCCATACAGGTAGTGCCTCCACATCTTCAAGGCAAAAACCACGGCTGCTAATTCCAAGTCGTGGGTGGGATAATTCTGCTCATGGGGTTTTAGCTGTCGAGAGGCATATGCTATGACCCTCCCATCTTGCATTAGCACACAACCTAAACCGACTCGAGAGGCGTCGCAGTAAACTGTGAAAGCTTTGCCCGGCTCAGGAAGAGCCAATACGGGTGCAGTTGTGAGTCGTCTCTTTAGCTCTTGAAAACTGTTCTCACACGCTTCGTTCCAAATAAAAGGGGTGCCCTTTTTGAGAAGTTTGGTCATTGGGGCTGCTTTTTGGGAGAACCCTTCTATAAATCGTCGATAGTATCCCGCTAGGCCAAGGAAACTGCGGATTTCAGTTACATTGGTCGGTGGTTCCCATGCCAACACTGCTTCCACCTTAGAAGGGTCTACGGCTATCCCTTTTCCTGATATAACGTGTCCTAAGAAGGCCACTTCCTCTAGCCAGAATTCACACTTTTTGAATTTGGCATAGAGTTGTCTCTCTCTCAAGGTTTGAAGCAAACTGCGAAGGTGTTCGGCATGGTCCTCAGTGCTTCGAGAGTATATGAGGATATCGTCGATGAATACTACCACGAATTTATCCAGGTAGGGCATCAGTACTAAGTTCATTAAGTTCATGAAAGCTGCCGGGGCGTTTGTGAGCCCGAATGGAACAACTCTGAATTCATGGTGCCCGTATCGGGTGACAAAAGCGGTCTTTGGTATATCCTCCTCCTTTAATTTTAATTGGTGGTATCCAGACCGGAGATCTATTTTCGAGAACACGCATGCTCCCTTTAACTGGTCAAACAAATCATCTATCCTGGGTAGGGGATACTTGTTTTTAATGGTTGCTTCGTTCAAGGCCCGATAATCGAAGCACAACCGACTACTTCCATCTTTTTTCTCAGTGAATAAGGCTGGGGCGGCCCAAGGGGACACACTTGGGCGAATTAGGCCCTTCTCTTCCAGCTCATTTAGTTGCTTTCTTAATTCCTTTAGTTCTCCAGCGGACATGCGATATGGTCGCTTGGATATGGGTGTCGTTCCAGGGACGAGATCAATTGCAAACTCTATTTCCCTGTCTGGCGGCATACCAGGCAATTCTTCCGGAAATACGTCCAAATATTCTCGGACTACAGGGACGTCTTCGGCCCTCTTTGTGTCTAAGGCCGTCAATAGTTCCTTGTTTGGTTGCGGTTTGGTTCTTTTACAACTGAAGGTGATCCATGTACCCTCTGGGCTTCTCAAGGTTATGGACTTTCCTTCACAATCGAGTTTGGCGCCGTGTCTTGCTAACCAATCCATTCCCAGTATAACGTCTAACCCGCTCAGGGTGATGACGTACATGCTGGTGAAAACCCCAAAACTTAAAAAGAAAAGAAAGCTAAACATGATTTCACGCTAATCTCATATTAAATAAAATTCAATCACCAAAGTCCCAGCAATATTTGCTTACAATGTTGTTATACATCAGTTTCACTTTTCATCCCCTAATAGAAATTCGAAATTTACAAATTTGTCCCTGCCCACAATTGCTTAATGGCAAGGTAATAGCCAACTCACAACCAGCTCACTTTCATCCACTTGTAAAAATTACAGCTAGAAGAGATACAAGTGTACACACGCATGTACATCAAAGCTGTGCATGCAGCCCACCTGGCACAAATTGTGCTAAACCGACCTAGCCTCTCCCTACTATAAATAGTCAGTCCTTTTCATTGCTCCACATTTTCGACCGCACACTCCTCTCTCTCAGACTACCCCTTTTCCCCACCACATCTAGTATCCTCGCATAGTCATTGTTGGGCATCTCTGATTGATCCTTCGTGGTGTTTCATCAGGTAGTAGCACGGCCACCTGCTCGTGTTGTTACCTTGCACTTGTAACATCTTCCTCTTCATGGTCTCTTGCCTGAAATGTACAAAAAGGGAATAGATTGATTTCAGATGATGTTGTCCAGTGTCCCTTCTTCTTACTGCACTAAAATCTGTAATAGCTAGATTGAATTAGAGAGCTCACGACACTTTGATAACTAATGCATGTTAATTAACTTCCTCTGCCTTGCATGTTCTTGACCTGAAGATTAATCTGGAATTTGCTTAATACTGTTGTACTAGTCTTGGTTTGTGCCTTGAAAAAAAACAAATTAGGACCTAGATTCAGCCTCACGGCAGTGTACTACATTCTACTATCTATAACTAGAGCTTTGATTTGTGCTAGCATGTAAACATGAAGCAAGTAGTAGTGTACTAGTCCGATGCTTAAAAAGAAATGAAGGGGATTAGCACTTATCGTAGTTGTAGAGCAGGAGTAGAAGTAGGGATCATCGCCGGCCATACCCTGCAGTCTGGCCGGCACTACGCTCATGGTGCCGTCGGCACGGACGCGACGAGGCTCGGCCGCAATAGCATCGGCGTCGTCCATGGTCGCTGGACCGTGCGTGAAGCCGCGAGTAGCGTCGGCCATGGCCGCGCACCATGCTTTGGAAAGCAGCGATTGAGGGGATGGAGTAGTTGAGGTCATCAGGATGTTGTAGGTATTCACCACGGCGTTGGAGTTGGTCGGAATAGATAGATCGAACCGGATGTGCATCTGTGTGTTGTGAGGGAGACTAGCAGCAGGGAAGAGAAATGGGGACTGAGGAAGACGACTCGTTCGAGTAGTAGCTAGGTGTTTATTTCCTCTCCACTTTGAGTACCCAAGCCATTTGTTTATTTACTCTCCACTGTTTGGTACAGTAGACATAGGCAGGCATGCGTTTATATCAGCTTTGATCCGATACACATGACATGCGCACATGATTTGTTTTCGAAACACTAGCACGACCACATGTAGCATCACTTGCTCACCTGAAATTGTTTGCACGGTATGATTTCGTGGATTAATTGTTGGATTTGAATTACTAAAGCTTAAAGCTTGTCTCTGAAATAAATATTAGGAGTCGACCATGGATATTTAGGAAACGTTGACGGTATATCCGAGTCGGTCGGAGCGCGGTCAGGCAAGTTGTCGGGATCCTTTGTTTTTGCTAAAATGTTTTATGGGTTATGGTTTATCCCAAAATTTCGCATGAGAACCAAATACAAAGCTTTTGGTTTTCTAAATGTAATGTGAGAAGTGGATCGGAAAGATCCGCCGATTTGGCGAATGGACCAGATCCGGTGGTTTGTATGAGGTATGTCACCAAAACCCGGGTAGGGTTGTGTTTTAAATATTTGGTGGGTAGAGGAGCCGGAATTGGTGGAAGCATCCCGGTCAGGGTTGCCTTGGAAGTCAGGCTCCTCTACACGGGGTTATTTAATAAAAACACAACCAACTGGCGCTTACTTCAAAAGCGGCGCAGCCCGTACTGACCAACCGATTAACCATGCCAAGTAGCTACCTCTGCACGGGTGAGAAGGTGACTGTAGCCGGGTAGGTGCAGTCACCGGCGGTCTCGCCCTAGGGTGACTGCACCTACCCGGCTACGATCACCTTCTCACCCGTGCGAGGTAGCTACTTGGCATGGTTAATCGGTTAAGCCCGTCCCATTCCAGGTCTATGGTCGGTACGGGCTGCGCCGCTTTGAAGTAAGCGCCAGTTGGTTGTGTTTTTATTAAATAACCCCGTGTAGAGGAGCCTGACTTCCAAGGCAACCCTGACCGGGATGCTTCCACCAATTCCGGCTCCTCTACCCACCAAATATTTAAAACACAACCCTACCCGGGTTTTGGTGACATACCTCATACAAACCACCGGATCTGGTCCATTCGCCAAATCGGCGGATCTTTCCGATCCACTTCTCACATTACATTTAGAAAACCAAAAGCTTTGTATTTGGTTCTCATGCGAAATTTTGGGATAAACCATAACCCATGAAACATTTTAGCAAAAACAAAGGAGCCCGACAACTTGCCTGACCGCGCTCCGACCGACTCGGATATACCGTCAACGTTTCCTAAATATCCATGGTCGACTCCTAATATTTATTTCAGAGACAAGCTTTAAGCTTTAGTAATTCAAATCCAACAATTAATCCACGAAATCATACCGTGCAAACAATTTCAAGTGAGCAAGTGATGCTACATGTGGTCGTGCTAGTGTTTCGAAAACAAATCATGTGCGCATGTCATGTGTATCGGATCAAAGCTGATATAAACGCATGCCTGCCTATGTCTACTGTACCAAACAGTGGAGAGTAAATAAACAAATGGCTTGGGTACTCAAAGTGGAGAGGAAATAAACACCTAGCTACTACTCGAACGAGTCGTCTTCCTCAGTCCCCATTTCTCTTCCCTGCTGCTAGTCTCCCTCACAACACACAGATGCACATCCGGTTCGATCTATCTATTCCGACCAACTCCAACGCCGTGGTGAATACCTACAACATCCTGATGACCTCAACTACTCCATCCCCTCAATCGCTGCTTTCCAAAGCATGGTGCGCGGCCATGGCCGACGCTACTCGCGGCTTCACGCACGGTCCAGCGACCATGGACGGCGCCGATGCTATTGCGGCCGAGCCTGTCGCGTCCAGGCCAACGGCACCACGAGCGTAGTGCCGGCCAGACTGCAGGGTATGGCCGGCAATGATCCCTACTTCTACTCCTGCTCTACAACTACGATAAGTGCTAATCCCCTTCGTTTCTTTTTAAGCATCGGACTAGTACACTACTAGTTGCTTCATGTTTACATGCTAGCACAAATCAAAGCTCTAGTTATAGATAGTAGAATGTAGTACACTGCCGTGAGGCTGAATCTAGGTCCTAATTTGTTTTTTTCAAGGCACAAACCAAGACTAGTACAACAGTATTAAGCAGTGGCAAATTCCAGATTAATCTTCAGGTCAAGAACATGCAAGGCAGAGGAAGTTAATTAACATGCATTAGTTATCAAAGTGTCGTGAGCTCTCTAATTCAATCTAGCTATTACAGATTTTAGTGCAGTAAGAAGAAGGGACACTGGACAACATCATCTGAAATCAATCTATTCCCTTTTTGTACATTTCAGGCAAGAGACCATGAAGAGGAAGATGTTACAAGTGCAAGGTAACAACACGAGCAGGTGGCCGTGCTACTACCTGATGAAACACCACGAAGGATCAATCAGAGATGCCCAACAATGACTATGCGAGGATACTAGATGTGGTGGGGAAAAGGGGTAGTCTGAGAGAGAGGAGTGTGCGGTCGAAAATGTGGAGCAGTGAAAAGGACTGACTATTTATAGTAGGGAAAGGCTAGGTCGGTTTAGCACAATTTGTGCCAGGTGGGCTGCATGCACAGCTTTGATGTACATGCGTGTGTACACTTGTATCTCTTCTAGCTGTAATTTTTACAAGTGGATGAAAGTGAGCTGGTTGTGAGTTGGCTATTACCTTGCCATTAAGCAATTGTGGGCAGGGACAAATTTGTAAATTTCGAATTTCTATTAGGGGATGAAAAGTGAAACTGATGTATAACAACTTTGTAAGCAAATATTGCTGGGACTTTGGTGATTGAATTTTATTTAATATGAGATTAGCGTGAAATCATGTTTAGCGATATGTGATCAATACTAATCTCGTAAAATGGTGTTTTCTTTTCTTTTTAAGTTTTGGGGTTTTCACAGGGTGCCTCCAATATGGATCGCAACCCATCATTGAAGGTCTCATTAAATGCATTAACATTGTCGTGTTTAATTCCATGATCACAACCCAAAAGAATGCATATTAAGTGATAAGGGAATAGTTGGGGATGGAATATTACACCGTGATTACCATCCCACATGCACTTGCCTTTTAGCGCCCGATGGAGTGACCTCACAAATCAATCAACAAGACAAAGCACACCTGTTAAGCAAGAAGAGAAAAATCACAAACATCGCATCCGAAAGCATCACAAGGCGTGAACATAAGCGTCGTTCCTATGTACCATCATCAACCTCTAGATGTTCCATAAAGTTTTACCCTAAGCTCAAACTTCGAGGTTTCAATCATGAAAAACAATATGTATTCTGGTATATACATCAATTACTTGACAACTTTCACTATAAAGCAAATTTCAAATAAACAAGATTAACGGCCCCTCAGTTTTTGGTATTAAGTTTACCGTGTACAAAGCAGGATATGCCATGAGCTATTCGCATAGAAATTACCATATAACTCGGACAGGGAGAATTATATCATTACTTATATCTTTAAGACATTATTCATATCCAAGGTGTTGTGCAAATAGTTATAGGACGTGGCTAGGGAGTGCGCGGTTACTAGTTTGTGCTACAGGGTGCCCCCCTTGTCTGAGAGAGAATATTTCCGAAAATAGAAAGCGGTCCTAAAATCTGATAGCGACAGCTACCGAAAATAGCCTAAGCTCCTGGTCCCCCTTTCTAGCTTGGTTTAGGCGCGGGAGCGCGGTGATAAAAACAAGCCAGCTGCAGACCACGACCAATCCAGTCAGGAACACTACCCCGCTCCCTCCTGCCGCAGCTTAAAACTCCATGGCAGTATCAATCGGTAGAACTGAAAATACATGTATAATTAACCTAGATAAAAAAGTAGCCGACAAGAAAAAAGGTTCCAGTCCATCTGCTAAGCAAGAACCTAATGAAGGTAAAGTTACTTCTGCTCAAGTGCTCATCCTGCCTAGAACAACTTAGATGTAAAATGGTTTTGTGTGGATGATTCATCTGCATCACCTACACCCACCCACCTGTCCCCCATCCCAAGGACAAAAACACTGTTTAGATAATTAGATGTAACAAAAGATCTATGGATGGCAACATAGAAAGCCCGGTCTCATGGTAGATCACTCAAAAAGGTAGGAAAGAACTGATATGCTTTGTAGCAGGACAAAAAATGATCTAGGATGTATAAAAAGGTTCGCTGTGAAAACAATGAACACACAAGCATCTAGTATATCATGAAGTTTGTGAGATCTACTCTCAAATGACATGTATGAGACAAAGAAAACATCCTTCAGGTTTATGCTCACTCCAATTGCAGGTGACATGAGTGTTCCATAGGATGAAGTAGGAAGCTGAGTTTTTTATGAACTGTAAGAAAAATGACAAAGAAAAAAAAAGTTAAGTAGATGTTTTGTACATGCTACCATGGAGGCGTGTGAGCAACATGTTAATATGCCATCTGCTGCATGTAAAAAAGCACAATAAATTTCTTCTATGTAATAAACCTTGCGGGCAATTGAGATAGTTACAGCATACATAACAGAATGGAATATACATGCTGCCATGCTAATATGCTGGGTACAACATATAAAATAGCACATTAGATTGCTTGCATGTAATAATTTGAGAAAGTTACAACCTACATAAAGAAATTACATACAGTAACATGAGTTAAATTCAGAAGTAGCATCCTAGTTGGAAAAGCAAACAAGCATTCTACCGTTGCAGTTTGATCGTTCCATCAGTCTAGATGTAAAAAACGACTGAAAATTACATATAAAGTGGAGAAATAATTACTAGTCATATTTTTATCATTCTAGATGTACAAATACAAGAATCTCACAGCTGTTTAGATATAAAAAATGACTGAAAAATACGTATAAAGTGGAGAAATAATTACTAGTGTTACATATTTTCATCATTCTAGATGTACAAATAAAAGAATCTCACAGCTGTCTAGATGTAAAAAACGATTGAAATTACATCAATTAGATACAGAGAATTAGCGGATAATAGCAAGTGTTAGATCTATCCTTCATGCTAGATGTAGAAATAAGAGAATCACACATCATTCTAGATGTAATTAATCGATTGGCCATCTTTGAACAATTGTGCATCAGTGCTAAAACCGGAAATAGTAGCCAAAATTACTAAATGACTAACTCACTCCAAAAAATAGTACTGTACAAAATACCTAGCAAGTAGCAACAATCCATCAAGCACTATAACTTTTGGATGGACAAAACAGAGCAAAACAAGAGATGGGAGGGGGAGAGAAGGGAACACGCAAGGGACGCGGCACATATCTGGTGGATTGTCCACAACCGGATGAACCACCAGAAGCCAGAGGTCAAACGCATCTGGAGCAGCATCAGCGAACTCCCGACTACCTGCTTCTCCCCGTCCTCGGCTCCTCGCCCGTCTCCATTGCATCTCCACGGAAGGGCGAACCAGCATCCTCGCCAGAACGGGGGCGCCTCTTCTCGACCCGCTCATTCAAGCCAGCGCTCAACTTCCAGCCGGACGCCCTCCGCGACGGGGCGAATCGGTGGCAGCGCTGCGCCTGCGCGAGTATACGACATGCAGGAAGGGACTCCGGATGGGGAGCATGAAGCTGTGCGCGTGCAGGCTGGCGAACCCTGGACGACGACGCTGGATTCTTCGAGGAAGGCGAAGTTGTCGGGCAAGCGGATGGCTGCGGGCGAGGGTGTCGGAGAGGCGGCGGAGGGCATCTACGTCCGGGTCCCCGGTGGCGGAGGCGGCGGCGAGAGTATCTGGTGGAGGGGGCGGCACTAGAGGGCGTCGGGCGGCGAGGAGGCGCGGACGGTGTGGCGACGGGCCGGCGAATAGAGGGGGCATGGCAGCAGAGGTTGCACGCCGACGAGATCGGGAGCTAGCGAAGTGGATAAGAAACTAGTGGTGGCGGGGGAGGAACGGAGGACACGGGTGGGATCGCATTGGACGGTGTAGCTGCGCGCACTCTGTAAGACTAGGGAGTGCCCCCGCACGAAATAGATTTTGGGATAGTTATAATTCGACCTAGGAACATGGTTACTACCCGACAGTAAAATAACTGCATGGATCTAAAACTAGTTACAACATAGCATCACCGCGAAGACCGTATTTTCCAAACCACTCATCTGGAAAAATGCAATTGACCACTCTATGGAAAGCTAAGAACGATACCTACAGAATTACTTTTATACATATTCTCAAATTTTGCATCTAAAAATCCCAGAATAGCTCACGAGTCCCTCAACCTCAAAGACTAAATTCGAATTAAGTGCTTCAATCACACAATGTTACTATAACTCAGCATCCTATATGCTAGGAGAGCAATCTCACAAGAATCAACTGAATTCGGTCGTTACCCTCGATGCACAAGGCGTAGACCGGATGAAGTCGTCGTGGTCGTCGTCACTCGAGTAACGGCTCCTCTTCCATTCATCCTCCTCCAGGTTATTCCTCTCCAGGTCTTCTCCTTCGGTGGTTCATAGGGGAGATGCAATGGGGAAGAGCCAACTGGATTGGCCAGAGGTGGCACCAGCGGCTAGTGGTCGTGCGGCGGCACATGCGGGATCGGAGATGCTTGACTACGTGCAGGGCAGGAGGCCGGAGGTAGGGGATGCAGATGGGCAGCGGTTTGCTGCTAGGGTTAGGGGACAGATCAAGTGTGCTTGGGTGCAAGGGTCTCTCTAAAGCTTTAGTTACAGGGAAAGGCCGATGCCTCTGTTAATAAACCTAATCAGCTCAGATAGGTGTGTCACAACACAAAGAAAACTAGCCCAGAAGGCAGGACGGTAGATGTGCAGATTAGCTAATTAGTAGGTACTGGGTTTGAGCCCAGACTAGCATTAATTTCACCTTATAATACATATTTAAAATTTTAAGATATTCATTACAAAGATGATCAAAGAAACTCATCGACTATTTAGCTATAACTTAAAATTCACGTACCATACCAGTAGAATAAAAGTCCCCATTTTGGTTCTTTGCAAATTAGAAGCAATCATATAAGGTGTAACAAATATGGGGTATCACACATGGTACATATGCATGGTCACTAATATATATACGCCCTTTGCGGATAAATAAGCGTATGTTTACTTTTGTCACACTATTCTAAGTTTGACTAATTTTAAAGCATAGAACTATGTATGAGATGAAATTAGTATACCTTACTATAAAACTAGTCAGACACTAGTGGAAAACGGGCCTTTTGCACCGGTTGGTAAGGGCTATATGCACCGGATGCCCAACCGGTGCAAACAATCCGGTGCAAAAGGCCCCCCCTTTTGCACCGGTTCAGTTACGAACCGGTGCTAAAGGGTGCACCACGTGGCGGCTCCCGGGCGTCCGAGCGGGAGGACCTTTAGCACCGGTTCGTAATACGAACCGGTGCTAAAGGGTCTGCCGCGGCAGAAAAACGTCCCAAAACGCTGCCGCGGCAGAAAAATACTTTTTTTCGAATTATTTTCTACTCCCTTTTTTTTTCTTTTTTCGGAATTTCTAATATTTTAGTTATTTCACAATTACTTCCCTTATCTCTAGTCCTAACTACCCTTATCTCTAGTCCAATTACTTACTCGTGCTCAAACTTCCCGCTCGGTCACCCATCCTCCCACTACTCTAGCACTAGCACGCTTAACTTCCAAGTTCCTTTCCATCCCGCATCCAAGTGCTTCGCGCGCATGTATGTGATAGTAGTATCATATCAATCCTATTAACATGTCGATCGATGTCATATTTCTTTATTGTTCGAATTTCAAATAATTATTTTAATAAACCAAAGTAATGTTGTAATAATAATCTTGAATAAATAAATAAACATTTACTTTATAATTTGTATTATTTTTAATTATTTTCATTTTTTTAATTTTTAATTTTTTTTTGCCAAACCTAAAACCTAAAAATTTGAAAATCTTATAATTTGCTAAAAGTAATAGCAATCTTTATGCAGTATGCAATTATTAATTTTAATTTTAAAAATAAAAAAATATAAAATCCCTAAATTTCTGGAAAAAAACTAAAATCTTCCTGCTTTCATATTTTCATTTGGAATTTTCAAAATCTAAAAATTAGCTAACCGGGTGTAATTTTTTCCCACGATGATTTTGATATATTATACGTTTTTTTTCGACGTCGTATGCAAAAGTTAATGTGGTTTTACCATTTTTCAAACAATTTTTGCAATAAATGTGAAAATTCAAATTTGTTAATTTTCCCTAATAGTAGGTTGCATAACATACATGAATCTCAAAAGATTTTATTTTTTTGAATAATCTATCATTTTCTTTTCTATTTTAAAGTGTTAAAAAAGGCGATCCACGGGGGGGGGGGGTGGAGGTGCGTGGGTAGCAGAAAAACCTTTTGCACCGGTTCGTGTTACGAACCGGTGCAAAAGGGTAGACCTTTTGCACCGGTTCGTAACACGAACCGGTGCAAAGAGTTCGTGGCTGACACCAACTCTTTTGCACCGGTTCGTGTTACGAACCGGTGCAAAGGTCCCGCACAAACCGGTGCTAATGCCCCCTGGACGTGCAGACCGCACGAACCGGTGCTAATGACCCCTTTAGCACCGGTTCGTGCCAAATCCGGTGCAAAAGCACTTTCGAGGACAGGATAAAAGCCCTTGTTTCTACTAGTGAGAGTACATTTTAAGATGGATCAAGTGATAGTAATTCAGTGTTATATGCTGCTTCTTTTTTCTATGAAGTTGGTCAAACTTAAAAGAAGGTAGACTCTGGACAAAACTAAATGAACGCTTCTTCTTGTGGACAAGGGAATGCACGTTTTAGCAAGGTTAACCGCAACAAATATGACATCTTAACACCTTGTAACGTTCCTTGGAAGAAACCTTCTTTAATATTTGTTGTTAAATTCCCTCAAGCTAGGGACGGGGCCAATTCTGCAAGGTAGTCGGATGTCACGCGTGCACTCGACGGTGTAGGAGCTAGGGTCTACGCCCACCGCTGGGGAGATGCGTTGCGGCAGCCAATGTTGTCAGAATCATGATTTTGAATCGGATCGAAACCTTTATGGTAGATCTCAAACAGTAGGATTTTAATTTTCTAAAATGTAATTAGATTCTACGTAGCAGAATCATTGAATCGTTTAACTCCATTTGTATCGTAAAGTCGTGGAATCGTATAATAAAATCATGATTCTGACAACTATAGCGACAACACTCTAGGAGCCTCGTCTGGAGGCCTAGGATGGCGCTGCTGGACCGCGATGGGGCTCAGGAGCAGCTTAGATCTCAAGGGCAACTGAGAGCACCCATGGAAGCATGGGATTTGAGGTGGACACTTGCTAAAAGGGGGCGGTCGGGGATGGAGGGAAGTTGTTATTATCACACGGACGGGGCAAAGCAATGGCGTCGACACACTAGAGTCAGATGAGGATTAACGATGGGAGCGGAGGGAGAGGGGTGAATTTACTTATATATGAAGCAGTGACATTTGTAAGGGATATTTTAAGTTCTTAATATGAGCTGACAGGTAGGGCCCACAATGTCCACCTCAGCCTTTGCCTATGTGAGTTGTCTAGTCAGCAGTCATAAATGAGGTGTACTAGTCAGAAGTTGTGTGCTTAACCTGGACCAATGAGTTTGTGTTCTGAAAACAGATGTTGATGGGATGAAATCTGTGTCATAGTGGTAACTATCATGTAGTAGTATAATGCATATGATACTTGTGTATGATACTATCTCTATAATGGTTAGTATCATGAAGTAGTATCATAGTCATACTATATTTATTGCTTTTTAGAATCTCAATGCAACTTCTCTCGTGACATGCACTATGATACAGTATCTAGTACCCTAATATACTCTCTCCTCCTTAATTAACTGCCACATCAGCATTTTTATGGGACCAATGTGCATGATACTAGCTACTAGCACTATGGCTAGACTTAGAGGTTATTCTTGTTTTTACATTTCCACACACTCCCATGATGAAAAACGGGCATAACAGCCCTCAAAGATGACAAATAAATATCGTTGGAAAAACAAAAATCAAATCTATTTAGACAGCTACTAATAATTACACATAAAAATGTTGAAAAGGTCAAAAGCATTAGAGGAAAAAAACTGTTACTGCACGAACCAAATGCACCGCACCATTCTTGCTTTTCCCGTCTTTTCCTTTTCCGTTTGAGCTTGATGCTATCGTGGAGACTCCGGTTTTAGACAGTTAGTTGAACACTGTCGAAAAGAGAAAGCACAGGAGAGAAATGGTTTCCAAAGGACAGTGCCTGATGTTTCTGATATCGATTCCATTCCACGGTGGAGACTCCGGTTTAGACAATTAGACTCCACGGCGGCAAGGACAATCCGGCGTGTTTCAAACCAACGAACCGGAGGTGTCTTGCTCCGGCGCCGGCGGCGCGTGGCTCTTTTTTTCGATAAAGGATGCTTTCATTACTTTTATAAGCAATTACATCCAGCCTCTGCATAACCAGGATGCACACAGCCGTTTATGTTGTCTCAGGTTCGAAAGTGATAAAAGCAAAAAACTAGGCGAGATACACATCAAGATGAAACATATAACGCCTAAGAGATAGGTGGGGCATCTATCCGTAGACTATGCTGCCACCCATGTTGGGAAAAAGTATCCCTCGCCGTAGCCTCCAACCGTGTACGGACCTCCGTAAACAGGTCTCGGTTCTCCAGTCGCTGAAGAGGTAACCACGAACGGAGAATACCTGTACATCTGTAGATGACCTGCAACAAAGAGCAATTTTTATCATTAAAAATCTTGTCATTTCTACATAGCCAAAGCGCCCAGATAACTGCTAGCGCCCCCACCCTAAGAAGCAACTTAAACCTTGAATCAACCCCATGGAGCCAATTACCAAAAACATTGGCAACACTGGTCGGAGGGTACGGGGTAGACGCTACTTGGATGATTGACCATATAGATCTCGCGAACCGGCACTGGAAGAACAAATGCTTGATTGTTTCGTCCCGTTGACGAGAAAACACATCGAGTACTTCCATGCCAATTACGCTTAACAAGATTATCTTTGGTGAGGATTACTCCTCGACGAAGATACCATCCAAAAATTTTAATTTTTAATGGTATCTTCATCTTCCAAATCTTTTTATTATTATCAACTGGTAGATCGGAAAGAAGGATCGCGTTGTAGAAAGATTTCACGGAGAAAGCACCGTTGGCATGAAGGTTCCATCTAGATTCGTCCGGTTCGTCCGATAATTGAATATCCCCGAGCCGTTGAATTAAGGTATTCCATGCCGCAAGTCTTTGTCCAAGTAAAACCCGTCTGAACGTCACATTCGGGGGTGAGGTAGCCATTACAGTAGCAATGGTATCACCTTGACGACGAACAATCCTATACGGAGCTGGATACTCGTTCACTTAGGGGTGCGTTGTCAAGCCAAGCATCTTCCCGAAACGTATTTGTGCTCCATTTCTGATTGAGAAAGTGCCATGGCGAAAAAATTCATTTTTAGTCGCCATTAGCCCGGCCCGAAGTGAGAATCCCCTGGTTTCCAAACCATTTGGGATAATGTCTTCGAACCGATATACTTTCGCCGAAGGATAGTCCGCCAAATCCCATCCTCGGTGAGGAGCTTAAACAGCCATTTTCCCAATAGGGCCGAATTCTTGACTTCCAAATCATGAACTCCAAGCCCACCTTGGTCTTTGGGACTACAAACTATACTCCACTTAACCGGTCGATATTTCTTTTCTCACTTGTCCCCTTGCCAAAAGAATCTGGATCGATAATAATCGAGTTTATGCGAATTCCTTTTGGTAAGATGAAAAATGATAACATATACGAGTACCATGTTTGTGAGTACCGAATTAATGAGTATCAATCTTCCACCTAGGGACAGCAACTTGCCTTTCCAGCTACTAAGGCGTTTTTGTAGTCTTTCTTCCACTAATTTCCATTCCGCGATTGTAAGTCTCCGATAATGAATCGGAATACCCAAATAACGAATCGGAAATTGGCCTTGCCCACAACCAAACAACTCTGCGTACGGAGTCGCATCATTTTGGGCATCACCGAAGCGAGAACAATTCACTCTTATGGAAATTGATTTTCAATCCTGACAATTGCTCAAAGGCCGCCAAGATTAATTTCAAGTTTTGAGCTTTTTCAAGATCATGATCCATAAATAGAATTGTATCATCGGCGTATTGAAGAATAGATAAGCCACCATCAACTAGATGTGGAATCACACCTTCAATCTGGCCATCAGCCTTAGCCCGCTCTATAAGTATAGCCAGAATATCCGCTACAATGTTAAACAACATCGGTGATAACGGATCCCCTTGGCGTAACCCCTTTCGTGTTTGGAAATAGTGACCGGTGTCATCATTGACCCGGATTGCGACACTACCACCATACACAAAATCATTTATCAGAGCGCGCCACTCTGGAGAAAAACCTTTCATCCTGAGTGTTTGCTGTAGAAACGACCACTTAACTTTATCATACGCCTTTTCAAAATCTAGTTTCAAAATAACCCCATTTAATTTCTTAGAATGCATCTCATGTACCGTCTCATGCAAGACCGCCACTCCATCAAGGATGTTTCTTCCTTGCATAAAGGCCGTCTGTGATGGCTGGCTCTGGCTCTGGCTCATGAAGTTGCCGCTCCCGGCGGACGATGATGTCATGACCGTGCTGACCTGGCTGGACGTCGTCCCTGCCGTCGTCGACATGGTGTCGAATCCCCCGTCGGTCGCCGGCCAGACAAACGAAGGCTTGAACGGCGGCACATGCGGTGTCGGCATGGCTCGCAGCAGGATCTGCGAGATAGCCTGCGCCTTGGGCCTCTCGGCGGGGGTCGGGTGGCTGCACGCCAGTCCCAGCATGAGCAGCCGCTCGGCGTCGTCCTCGTCGAACGCGCCGTCGAGGCTGGGGTCGACGGCCTCGAGCGCGCGGCCGTCGCGGTGGAGGCGCCACACCCAGTCGACGAGGAAGTTGAAGCCGTCGATGTCGCAACGCGGGCGGCGGCCGCAGACGGTCTCGAGGATGACGGCGCCGAAGGCGTAGACGTCGGACTCGCGGGTGGCCTTCTCGGTGTGGAAGCACTCGGGCGCGATGTAGCCGACGGTGCCGTGGACGCCGCCGGCGACCTCCTCCATGTAGGAGGTCTTGTCCGTCTCGATGGCGCGGGCGAGGCCGAAGTCGCCGAGGCGCGCGGTGAAGGCGGCGTCGAGCATGATGTTGGAGGCCTTGAGGTCGCGGTGCACCACGCGCTGGTCGTACTGGTCGTGCAGGTAGTGCAGCGCCGACGACACGCCCTGGACGATGCTGTACCGGAGCTCCCACCCGAGTGGCTGACGCTGCCGCGACCCCGACGCCGAGCTGAACAGGTGCTGGTCCAGGCTGCCGTTCGGCATGTACTCGTACACCAGCAGCAGCTCGCCGTCGTCGTGGCTCCACCCTGCACCGGACATTCAGTCATGTCAGTTAGTACTCTGTATCTCTGATTGCACACTCGGTAAAAGCCTGAGGTCGCGCTAGTCTGTGTTAGAGTGAGAATGTGCGAGTACATTTGTAATCTATTCAAAATCGTCATTTAATTCTACAATAACGAATGTCATGGCTTTGTCACTCACGTCTACATAGGATTTCGCCCCTTTAGAGCATCTCCACTCGTCCCCGAACAGGCCCCCGGTGAAGCGTTTTTTCCATCCGGACGGCGTAATTCGGTCCAGTCGCGCCCCCGGTTCCTCGTTTTCGTCCGGATTTGAGTCTAAATTTATCCGGCGATTCCACGCCATCCCCGGCCCCCCGGGAAGCGTTCGGGGACTCCGGACAAAACGAAAGCGCGCGTGACCCCAACTTGTCGGCGACAATGGCCTCCGATCTACGGCAATACCCTCATCTTCCCGATCTACGGCAATACCCTCGTCTTCCCAATCAACGGCAATACCCTCGTCGAACGATCTACGGCAATACCCTCGTGGAACGAAAGCTTTGAACTCTCTAAGTGGTGCAACATAGATAGATTATATATATTTCGAATATAATTCGAATAAACATAAAAATTACATATAAAAACTTTAAAACAAACTTAAACTACTTATTCTTCCTACTTGGCCCCGCCTCATCGTCGTCGCGGCGACGCTTCCGACTCGTCACCTCCTCGTCGGAGGAAGTTGACTCCTCCTCCTCGTCAGTGTCCTCAGCCTCTTCGTCGTCCTCCTCCTTTTCCTCGGCATCTTCCTCCTCCTTTTCCTCGGCCTCTTCCTCGGCCTGCTCCTTGGCCTCTTTGGCCTCCTCCTCGTCGTCGTCCTCGCTGGCCGGCGGAGGAGGGGAATCGTCGCTGCTGGACGATGCAGCTTTATCCCACCAATGTCGCCATCGAAACGGACATGGTCACTTCGACCGTGTATGTAGGTCATGGTTGACGGAGGATGGTGACGAGAGAACAGATGAATGGCGTCGGCCGTCGGAAACCGTATATGTAGGTCTCTCGACGAAAGAGAGCGGCGGTTGCTCTTCCGCGGAGTTCGTGCTCCATTACGGCGGTTCTCGCATCGAGGCCACTTCGACCGTTCCCGACGAGTCGTTTCGGCTCTCCAGACCACTTCGCGACGGTTCAATGCGTCGAGGGAACTCCGACGATTGCCCTTCCCGGTGACTGCGCCGTCGCTATGCACGCGGTGGGTGCACGTCCATGGGCTCGCGGCTGGAAAAATGGGCCTCCCAAGGCCAAAAACTACATCCATCCGGCGCTAAATAACGCCGGATTTCGGCCTGGGAGCCCCAACGGCTGGGGATGCTCTTAGAACCTCTTGGTAGCCAAACCCGTCCATTCTCCGCCCGCTCTGCCCCCTCTCGGTCCGCCTCCCACCCCTCTGAATCACCATCGTCGCCGTCGTCGCCTCCTCCCCCTTGTTGGACCTCTGCCCGCCCACCCAGAAACCACTGTTGTAGCCACCTCCCTCATGTTGAGCATTTGTGGGTGCGGAAAGAAAAAGCCCCATGATTCATGACTTGTTGGATTGCACTTTATTTGATTCTTGTATGGGTAATTTAATTTGTATTTTTGACTATTTGTGTGAAATAAATTGTTTGTTTAAAAATGTAAATACACACTAAATTATTGTTTAAGCTATGCAAAATTTATAATTTGGTTAAAAGGAATTTTCATTTTTTTTTTTTTGGAAACATTGGTATAGAAGGTGCTGGTGTGGGCCGGCCATCTCTAAACTAAAAAGCTCCTGCCAGCGCGTTCTATACAGTTATACCGACGCTGTTGCCGGCAACTATATAAAACGCGTTGGTGAAAATGTTCTTGAAGTGTTTGATTTCATAATGTGGCCTTACAATATTGTTCCTTCTGAAGGAAAGGGGAATAGTAGATCATGATAGTTGTTGTTGTATCATGGCTTGCAATGAGGTGTATCAACAGAAAACCATCCTATCACATGACCTTTACAAAACAATGCTTGATGATATTGTTAATTAATTAATTAAGTAATACTACGACAGACTGGGAAAGTTTGATTGGTCCAAGTTTGACGCGCATGAACGCATTGATGCTGTAAAGCTCATCTAAAGTGAAGGGTCAAAGCATTTTTATGCAGTTGCACATGCATCTCGCTCCTGGGAAACTGAGTAAATCGCGTTCAAATTGGCCATTGTTAATGGGGACACCCCATGTGCAAGAATCACATGTCGGAATAAACCATGAGCTTAATAAACAAATGATATACTACTGCTCAATCAGGAGATAGTTAACCGCACGGCGGCGGTGGCTGCCGGAGGCGGAGGAGGGGAGGACGGGTGGCTTACCGACGAGTCGGACGAGGTGCTTGTGGCGGAGCCTATTGATGATGCTGAGCTCAGAGAGGAAGTCGTTCTGCCCCTGCGTGCTCGCCCGCGAGAACTTCTTCACCGCCACCTCCACCGTCGTCCCGGCGGCGGCCGGGTTGTTGTGGTCCTCCACCACCACGCCGCGGTACACCACCCCGTACCCGCCCTGCCCCAGCTTCATCCTCTCGTCGAAGTTGCTGGTCGCCTTCCGCAGCTCCCGGTAGTCGAACTCCCTTGGCCCGCCGGCGAGGCTCCGGATCATCGTCCCGGTGATGACGCTGCCGCTGCCGCCTTCGTCGCGGTCCACCTTCCGCCGCTTCACCACGCACAGGAAGTACCCCAATGCGGCGGCCACGGCCAGCGCGAAGACCGCCACGGGCACCCCGACGGCGAGCCCCAGCACCAGGCCGCTCTTGGACTTGCCGGGTTCTTCCCACGGGATGTTCTCCACCGTCATGTTCCACGCCAGGACGCAGTTGAGCTGGTACTTGCGCCCCGTGGAGGCGGCGAACCCGAAGTAGGACCTCTCGGCCACCGTGGCCCCGAGATCCAGGTCCGAGGCGAGCACCGGCGACGCGGGCTTCGGCTTCGAGACGTCGGCCATGTACACCGCGATGCGGCGCGCGGCGCCGTCGTAGTCGATCCAGAGGTTGTACTTGGCGGTCCCGATCGGGGAGATCTCGATGCCCAGGGGCGTGAGCGAGGCGTTGGCGACGGAGACGACGCTGTTGACGTTGAGGCCGATGTGGTTGTCGTCCTGGTCGTACGGCTGCTTCTCGGTGTCCAGCTCCACGGCGACGACCTGGTTCCCGGCGTTGCCGTCGGTGGCCGCATTGGTGAGGCCGAGGAACCCGCCGTAGCTGCCGGGGGGCGGCGCGTCCGCGGACGGCGCGATGAGGAACGCGAACCCCTCCGCCGGCTCCGTGCCATTGAAGCGGTACACGTTGACGGTGAAGACGGCGCTGAAGGACGCGACCTTCTTGCCGCCGCCGGCGCCCTTCTCGGCGCGCCAGAGCCGGAAGGGGTCGGAGTAGAGGATGCGGCCGGACTTGTTGGCGAGGAAGTTGGCGGCGTTGTTGCCCGTGTCCGGCGTGATCTGGAGCGCGCCCTGGTTGATGCTGGCGTCGCCGACCACCGTCAGGTTGTTGCCGCGGAGGTCGGGGTGGAAGCCCGAGAAGCTGAACGTGGTCACGTTGCCGCTTCCTGCAGCTTGGCGAGCCGGCGAGCCATCGGCGGTGGCGTTGGTGGCGAGTGAAGTGGTCGAGGCGGAGGAGGCAGGGGTGCCCAAGAAGAAGAAGCAGAGTAGGATGAAATGTACGGCCATTAATGGCGCTTGGCGAGACGACCCTCAAACTGTTGGCGTCCGTGTACGGGCTGAGAATGGACTGGACGCCGTGCGCTGCCGGCTCCTTATCTCCACCGGCTTTCCTCTCCTGCGACTGCGAGATTCTGCCGCCCACGGGTTTAGATGAAAGAAATGCAAAAGCGACAGAGAGAAAGGAAAAAAGGGTTCTTGCAGTTGCAAAGCCACGTTCACACTAGTGTCGCATTGCCTGGAGAACAGAGCAGAGAAGCAGGTGGAAGGTGCTGGCTTTCTTCGTTTTCTGAGTCATTCTTTCAATTATAACCTGGCAACATGATCAGTCTTAGGATATTGATCATTCAAAAGTTTAAGTTTGACCAATTGGTGGAGGAAGCAAGCTTACAGTTCACTAGTTTTTCATCATTCAAAAGTTCAAGCTTGGCCAATGAATAGAAGTAGCAAGTTCAAACTTGGCCAATTGATGGAAGAAGCAAACTCACTAGCTTTTCCATATATACATCGAATTTTGAGAAATTCGCGACATTCTTTTTAGGGCTGAGGAAGTAGCATGCATCCGTGTAGAAGAGTTTTTCTAACATGGTTTACCTAGTAGAACTAGTAAAAATGTTTTTTTATCAAGATTTATTCATATCATGTCCTTCAGCAAAGATGGTTTGATGATAGCACATATGATTTTGAATATAAATCCCTTTATTAACTTTACAAATCTGTTTGAAAATTGGTTAGCAAGGGTCACGAAAAAAGATAAAACATATGGAATGATTATATTTTATAACAATGCAAAAAATAAATTCATTCATGCAGGTTATACCGCTGGCTACACATTAGATCTGTATGTGATCCTACTAACAACCAACGGAGGAACGGGCGGATTTGGCTACTGTGCGCAACCGTCTCAAGAAGGTAGCTCAGTTGTGTTGTACTCATATAATAATAACATGTTGATGTAGTTCCATGACATGTTTTCTTTTGTGTGATGCATGATATAAATGTTTTTGTAAGACTTCGATGTTAACAAGGAAATCCTCATGTACGAGAGTTACGACGGACAGAGGAGGATCTTTAAGTGGCGGCTAGGGTTTCTATCCCCTCTCCCGGCAGAGCCGCCGGTCAGCCCCGCTTCTCATGGCCTTTTATGCTTCAGAGGTGTAGCGCACCTCGGCCTCTCGCCGATGGGAGGGTTCGCGTTTTCTGTTTTAGGTTTTTCAGGATCTTATTCCAGATGGTGAGGCGGCAGCTACATCCTGCTGGCAGAATAAGTTCCTACCCATCATATCCCCGATCCGGTGGTGCGTCTAGCATCGGCGGAGGACACATGGAGTTTTGTGTTCGGATGATCTCCTCGGACCCAGTCTGTCTTTGTGTTCGTCGGTATGGTTATAGGTTGTCTCTTTCGATCTACCATTCTCATCTTTGTTGTTGGTTGCTGCTCTAATGTGTTCGTCTTGCGGGGCCTTAGCACGACGACTTCCCGTTCATCTACTACAACAAGCTCTACTTCAACAAGTTTTGCCCGGTTTCAATAATGTAGGGGCGGGAACAGTGGCGCACGTTCGGCTCACTCCAGTGCTCGTAATTTTTGTAATGTGATCCAAAAACCTATTTGTAAGTTATATTACCTTTAATGTTCTTTGCTGTACTAGAGTTCAAGATGATTAATACTCCTTTTTGAATAAAAAAACCTAGTAGAACTAGTTCTAGTAGAGTAATACTCACTCTGTTTTGATTATTCTTGTATACATTAAACTAAAATCATGACATAAATTATTAAATGTAAGAATACTTTAGTGATACTCTGTCCATCCTGGAAAAAAAATGTCAGCAGGTTCGTCAAAGTTTGAGTGTCTCCATACACGAAATAGTGTGAAGACTCCAAAGACAAATTTATGACATTTTTTTACCAAGGAAGTGCTTCAATTCTTTTTTACTTTAGCGTTCCTCGTCATCTAACTCTCCCATTAGGAGGGAGATATGTTCTCTGACCAAAGGACAAATTGTGCCGTTCGATGGAGTAGCGAGGTTGCATATGGATTAGACTACCATCTCTAACGGGGCGACGCAAACGGTTAGACGCAAAATGTTCGCAGCGTCCGTCCTGACGCAAACGTGGATCAAATATGCACCAGGAATGCGTCCGCGTCCGTTTGGGCTGCATGACGTTTTCTCTCTCTTCCTTTAATGCAGGGAAGACTCATGTACTGGCCATTTCTAGCCATATAAATGAAATCTTTCCTTCTCTCTCCACTCTAATCATGAATGGTGGTTAAAAAATGTGTCCCTGCCGCTGGAGAATGGGCAGACGCATGCGAACATGCGGACGTTTTTTGTGTCCGTGCCCGATGCAAACAGACATAAATATGTGTCCCCCGTTGGAGATGCCCTAACATCACACACCCCTAACATGTTTTGTGACATGCCATGACAATAAGTGAAGAAAGAGGGTGAGGTGGTAACTAGCTATGTTATCATAATATCACATATCCTAAGACAAGATGAGTCTACAAGATAATAAATGACAATTCATGAAATCACGTACGTAGTACTTAGTATTCCCTCCGTCCTAAAATGTAAGACGTCTAGTGTTTAGTTAAAAGTCAACATCTTCTAAGTTTGACCAAATTTATACGAAAAAATATGGATATCGACAATATCAAATGGGCATTTTGAGAAACTATACTTTCTGGTGAATTTATTGATATTGATTTGGCATTGTGAATGTTTATATTTTTATGTATAAATTTGTCAAACTTAAAATATGTTGATTTTTTACTAAATCTTTGGCGCCTTAGATTTTGTGAAGGAGGGAGTACAAGTTAATACCCACTATGAAGATACTAACATAAATTAGTAGCATGTGCATATTATTACCCTATGTTAATTTCCATTATAACTAGTCTTATTGAAGGTCCGCCAAACTTTGATACTTTTAAGATTGGGGGAGCAAGATGAGTTGGAATAATCTTTTTTTTTATTACCTCGTCATCAACTGGTGATGAATATAATCTTTGTAAGACTTGAACGTTAATGAGGTAGTAAAAGATCGATGCATCGATCGGTGCAGTGTAGAGGTACCTAGTAGGACTAGTTCTAGTAGAGTACTGCTCACTCCATTTTAATAATTCTCGTGTACTACTTGAACTAAAATCATGACATTAGTTATTAAATGTAGGGAGTCACATATTTATTTAAATTTAGACATATCTATACACTAAATATTATCTCCATACATTTAAATACTATCTCCATACATCTAATTTCGACAAATATTCAACATTTGTTTTGCTTTTATACTTTAGCGCTCATCGTCATCAAACTCTCCCATTGCGAGCGAGGTTTGTTCTCTGAACAAAGGACAAATGGTGCCGTTCCATGGAGTAGCGAGGTTGCATATGGATTACCTGGCGGTCTGCCAACCTTTGATACTTGTACATGCTCTCGACCAACCCGGAAGCTACTACAGTACCCCACATTATTTGTACGCGGAAGAAAACAAGAAGGAGGCGGCAGAAGGGTGTTCCACGTCACGGGCAGCCAATGGGGGACGGCCACCGGTCAACAGCTGACTGTACTGCTCGATCGACATGTTTATCCTCTTTCTCTTGACCCCGATCCATGCACGGTTTCCCTTCTGACGTGCTGACATGACGCACGGCAGCAAACGTTGCTGACATGTGTCAGGCTTGGAGTAGCAACTCCGAGGAAACTCAGTTTCATGGTTCCGGGGAAGAAAAATGAGCGAAGAAGATTCTAGTTGAACTCAGGATTTTACTTTTATTTTCTTCTCGCATCACATCAGCAGTATGCAGATGCACAGGCATCGCCCCCGTACCAACTTGAGTAGTTCAGGGCACACTTATGCAGCTTCTTTTCTTTTTCCCTCGGAAAAGATCACGACATCGTTCGACTTTGCAGTGTGAAGTCATGAACTAGTATGCAATTATTCGAAACCGCCAGAATCATTAGGCGAGGAAAAGATGAGAGCTGGATGCGTCATGATGAGCACTTTGCCAGACATGATCGGAGCATGCAGCTAGCACAACCCAGTTCCATGTGTCATTGCCCTTTTGCCTTTTATGGGTCAAGTGCAGATATGCTACGACCAACCATCATGCCTATAAACATCTCCGGTCTCTTTTAGTTAATTCAAATTTAATATAAAGTTGTACTAAATATAAATTAAATAAAAAAAAACCCGGATGGAGTAGAAGCCTGATGGTAAAATGGTGCAAATAACTTCCGTGGCTTTGCCAACAAGTTATCCATTGGATGCATTTTCATACAACACTTTGCTTTGGGGTGCATTTTCACATAAAACTTTTCCGAGGCCCAAACTTGGCGCGCCATGCTGAAATGACATGGCCTAAGCGATTGAATATTTTGCAGAAACCCTTAAGTTTAGTTCAATGCGAAAAACAAAACATTGTGTGAATTTAAATAGGAAATCCCCAATCGTCTCTCCCGGCGAAATCAGTAATTTGTTGTGACAACGAGGTGGGTGACAAGCTGGACGACGAGTGGCATTAGGACTGCGATGGATGGGTCAGTCTTGAGGGCTAATTGTAGCATGGGGGACCGTCGTCTAGATTTTGTGGTCGGCGCAGGGTATGGCAGCAGCGTCGACTCAGGCAATAGTGTTGGAGGTGACCACTAGTCTAAGGTGACCGATGTGCATATTGGGACCTGCCATTGGGCGAATGCTCCGATAGCAATGTCGACGATGACCAGTGGGCTAAGGTGAGACAAGCCTCATGAATTTGTACAAAAATGCTCTGGATTTTTACTGCTATATCTACACTGAAGATATACAACTGACAATTTGTTCTGATGTTGTGTAGATGAAACAATCCAGTGAGGATTTGAAAGAAAATTATATGCATTTGGGTTGTGATTGTGCTGGTAATAATGATTGCAAGAGTAGAGGGATTGTTATAGCTACCGCGGAAGAGAATCTGAATCTCAGAGATGAAGTACAAGAACTGAAGGTACATTTTCAAGATGAAGACTAAGAGGAAAATGCATAAGCTAGTGTCACATTGTAAGGAAAGAAAAGATGTAGCTATTCTGGATATGTTTGTTGAATGCATTGTGTATGATGTGATAGCCATTTGTGTATAAGGATATTTTGTGAGTGAGTGGTGTATATATAATTCAAGGAATGGAACAAAGTTGGAGCAAGTTTTCACACTGTTATTTGGGATATTTGAAAAAAAAAATCCACATGGAGTACATGGTATAGATGTACTATTGAAAAGAAATCAACATACGGAATAGGCAACAACTGAAAATGTGTGGAATTGTTAGCACTCTCAAAGGAAAAAAAATAAAAGGTAAATTATAGAGAGAATAGGCAAGAACTTACATTGGAAAAATGGTCATGAACATTGATAGCATTTGTAGCATGTTCATTGACATAGATCACACAGAAATAGGAAACAACTACATTGATAATATTATTTGTTCACCACAAGATATAACAAAAGTTTCCAAGTTCGCGAATGAACTAAAACTTATAAAAGTAACAAAGTTGAAGATGAACTTAGTGAAACAAATAGTTCCAGTTTTGCTCACTATGATGCATTTTCAGTGATTTGCACCTCTTCTTGTGTTTCTTCAATGAGCACTTCATTCAAATTAGGCAATGTTGCTAGCTTTGATGTGTCTTGCTCATCACTAAACAACACACAATATGCTGATACAGGCTCAGTGTTGTAGGTTTTGCTTCTGTTTCGTCCTCTTCTAGGCTAGGATGTTGTTGCCTATGAGCTAGATCCATCTTACTATTTCTTCCTTTTTTGTGTGTATTTAACTTTTCATGTTGCAGGTTGTGATGTTGTTGCATCTGTGTTTGCTTCATCTTGTTGTTTCTTCCTATTTGTGACTATCTCTCCCCTTCCTCTGTATTCATCGAAGATCACTGATGGATTGAACCTTGAAGTTCGTTACCCTATTCCCGTTGCCTAGCGCTATATTACTTACCCGAGATCAGATTGTCGGTATCCAATACCTAGTTCAATCGCATTCCTAGCAAGTACTCTTGAGTTTCGTAATAGAACATCCTCTATGGGTAACTCTTTAGTCATATGCTTGCAAGGGATGTAGAATGTGTGTTACCGAGTGGACCCAAAGTATATCTCTCCATCACGTGGATGGAAAAATATCACACTTGATACATGCAGCCCAACAAGTAACTTCCAAAGATGCCTGAAAGATACCTTTATAAACACCGAATAACAAAGTTATGTTTGATGCCCACGAAATGTTCTTCCCGTACTATGGGGTGTCAAAATCTCATAGTCAAAGGAATAATGTTACGACGTGAATGAAAACTCCGACAATTTAAACTAAGTGACTGGATCTATTTTCTTTGCTAACTTGGGTGTGGCCATCACATAATTATCCTAATTATGACATCGTTATTAAATTAGCAACCCATGTCTATTGTCAAGATACCATGACTATCGTATGATCAACGAGCTAGTCAAGTAGAGACTCACTAGGGACTCTGTGTTTGTTTATCGAACCATACAAGTATTATGTTTCAGTTAATACAATTCTAGCATGGGTCATAAATATTTATCATGAGAAACAAAATATGATAACAATATTATTATTGTCTCTAGGGCATATTTCCAACACTTTGCATTTATCATGTTGTCACATGGAATAGCTATTGCTATCAATCTTTTCACACACCAGAGTTAGTTGAAACTCTTTGAGTTTATCAAGATTCTTCTTTATTTTTGGAAAATAGTTCTAGGGAAGCTAATACTTTCTTTCTGATTAGTAGCAACCCTATCAAAATCTTGTTAAAAATGCCTCAAGAATTAACAACATTTGACTTTCCCTAGCCTCTAAAAATAATATATATAGTTGCATATACATAAAATAAGAACTAACTTTGTACCATACTAATTTATGACATGGTGTTTATTAATTGTTTGTAAATAATATTGTAATTAAGCATTAACTTGTCAAAAACTTCAGAGTTATTGTTTAGTAGCATGTCACATTTAAGTAATTCACCGAGAGGGGCATTAATCCATGATATTGGCTCCAGTTCCTAAACCCAATCAAATGTTATTGCACTGTCGACTTTCATCTTGTCACAATTCCTCTCCTAGTCTGGTATGTTTGTTGATCTTGTAATGGCCCGTAAATCATTCTTCAATGTCTATCATGTGTGCACTTTGTGAACATTTTTATAGAGATGCGCAGCACAGTGACCGTGTTCTACATTAGGAAACATTTTCTTCATTGCATTTATGATTCCCTAAATACGAGAATATGCAGAGAACAAGGAGTGAATGTTCAGTATTTTTTTAGTGATTTGAAGCATTGCCAACATAGGTGAGATATCCACCAATGTTTTCTGTCAATTAATGTCCAACATATTAATGAGTGAGAAGTTGAAAGTAATTCTTATTTTCTATTTTTTTGCTTTCTTATATTAAAAAAGCAGTGAATGTGCAAACTTATGTAACTTAGTTTGTAGTATTTTTCTCCTAATTTTTCGTATTTGTTCCCTGAATTTACATTGAAGAATAGTTTTGGAGTTGATATTGACAGTGAATAATGAATTGACACTGTCTTCTTGCTCCCAGTGTTGGTGCATGTGGTGAAACTTTCTTCTTGCTCCCATTTTTGCGCTTGGGAGGTCATGGGGGGCACAAATTATGTCTCTCTTCATTGTATGTATGGAGTCACCGCTCATACACTCCATTTCCCTTCTTATCCACTCTATGTTTTGTCTCCTTTGACGACGAGTGATGATATCGAAAGTATATCACTAGAGGTTCACTGTTTGGAGACACCAAGTGCACCACAGAAGGACTGAGCATGAGAGGGAGGAGGAAGCAGAGCAGACGCAAGCAAAGATGGAGGTATAGGTTTTGGAGGCCATGCATCAGCTCGGGGAAGGGATTATGATGTCGACGGTCATGGTGCTTCCTACACCAACGAATCCAGCCAAACTAGGTATTCTCATCATGTGCGAGCTGGTGCGCATGATGGTTTGCATCATCATGAGGCAATGTATGAAGCAATAAAACGAGACCATTATAGGAGCTCAATCTATTGAGTTGTTGCTAGTGATGTGCCACATGTCTCGCTGCATAGGTGATTACGACGACCACATTGTACATGATTAAGAGGGGCATGAAATATTGGATCAACGAAATTGAAAATGAGAAGTACAAGGGGATGAAAAAAGAGTGTAGAATGTGTTGTTAGAAGGGGATGAAAAAGGATTCAATTTCACAATGCGTTGACAACCTTTTTGTTATGTTGGTTTAGCAACTGAGTGTATCTGTACCACAGTTTTGGTTTGATATTTTAGTTCATATGTTTGAATATTTAGTGTCAAACTATTTCTATGTTGTCAATTTAGTTTGTCAAATTATTCCCCAAATTACTGAGGCAGCAAAAATTCCTACTCCCGGTGGTTTAGTAAATGTTTGTACTAAAGTTGTTCTAATCACAAACACTTACTATGCATCGGATGGAGTACACATCTAGTGAATATGTACCAATAGTTCATTGATTTTTCCAACATTTATGGGCAGCAAAAAAATAAGGAAAAATTCGACACCTCTAATGAATATTGACAATAGTTTAGTGATTTTTTCATACATTTATTGCCAGAAAATTAAACAAAAAGAAAACCATGCAAGGACAAGGAATATACCATCTGGTTACCACTCATTATTGTGAAATGATAAGTGTTTATAATATTTATATAATCTCTTAATGTTTTTAGAAACAGGTCCCAAGAGCTAGTCCACTCTGCCTCAACTAGCCTCATTGCAATTGGATATAGGCAATCATTGGGATCAATGCCAACTGTAGTAAGCAATAGTCCCATTTACTTTGTCTTCGTGTGATATTCATCACTGCAAATTTGTGGTATGCATTCTTTCAGAAAACCCCTCTTGCATATATCATAGGACTAGTACAAAGCTGCCAAATGTTCCTTTGAGATCGGGTCTGAATTATCTTTTGCGTGATTGGTGCTAAGAAAACATATAGAGACAAGATTATATATCATCAACTAGTGCCCATAGTACCTCAACAATTTGGATTTTTTTGCCTCATCATCATGGATAATGTTTCGTACCTCGTGTCTTATTCTTCCCAACTTAAATTTGTTTGGGCACATGTTGAATTTTTTTAAACTTTAGCTTCAAATGTCTTCAATCCATCTTCTGGTTACCCCTGAACTTTCTATGAAATATTTAGTGAAAAGGTGCAACCGGAACCTTGATCGAGCGCCCCCAACAGATTTGCATGTATGCTTTGATACATATTTCCTCACAACAATTCCTCTCTCCTGCTATCTCGTGACACCTTAATCATCCAAGTACCCTGGTTGCTTCATTACTATCTTTCTAAACTTTACTCTATTTTTTGATGTTGTATGAAGTTAATGCAATTTTGAATTCTACATTGAATTTCTTGAATTTTTTTACTTCAGCTCCAGCTGCTGCTCCCTTATTAGATTTATATCCCCATTATCTAGCCTAGCATCATCCTCTTGCTCAAATATCTCTAATCATTACTATCATTTTTGTTGGTTGTTGTTACCTATCAAGCACAACATTCGATTTCCCACTATTGTTATTAACTTCCTTGTCAACATTTTCTTCAAATATATCATCATCACTATCCTCTGCACTATAATCACTATCATAGAATTCCGAGTTAGTCTCGTCATTTGTTGACATTATCCCTCGATGGCTTAAGGAAATTAGTGGGATCCACAAGTATATGCAATATTTTCTGGTTTTGTTCGAGTCCCTAGAGTATAATTGTCATTGCTAGGATGTAAAAGACATTCTCAATGCACAATATTTCACCGTGAAAATATTTATCATGTGGACACCAATACACATGTGTTTTTTTGCGTGATCTAATGCCCTAACCGCCTAATTAAATTCTTTGGTCTAGGCAAGGCAGAATGTTTCAGAGTGTTGTAATTGTCAATGCAATCTACGGTACCACTTATGTAGCAGAGGTTATCATGCATACCACAAAAAAAATTCTCCATCAACAACATGAACTTATTAGGATCATCACCTACATTGCTCGACGTGAGAGAAATTAGCACTATTATAGTGCAATAACAGAGAAGAAGATAGAACAATGCTTAGATAATTAAGTGTTAACACTAGCTAGCCATAAATTACTGAAAAATCAGTGTTAATACATGAAAATTAATGTTGATGAACAATTGAGTGTTAACACAAGCCACACTTTACAAAAAAAAATCGTTACAATTGTGTGCTCAATCAATCTCTAGAACATTGAAGTACTTTCCATATTTTTCACTTACTGCAAATATCATATTAGGTAAATGGGGCATATACAATTTTTTTTAACACTCCAATGGTCAAACTCGGTAAACATTTAGCCCGTAGAGAATCAGCTAATACTACTGTTGTTAAGGACATGTACACAAATTCATGTAAAATTGAATGTGTTAAATTCAATTAACATTATAAGTGTCAAATTTAGTTAATATTGCACATTAAATCCTAATTAATGTGACCATACATACTAAATAATTGCAGTTATATATCAACCACATTCACTTTGACACAACCACATCACTGAATACTTCATATATAAACTCAAGAATCCATTAAATTCACACCTTTGCGGGCATGGAAATCACACTGAAATAGGCCACCCTAAATGACACTGAAACAAGGAGAAAGGCTTCCTACGCACTACCTCTACTGTTTAGGACTAGTTTGCATCAACAAACCTCCCAGGTCATCATCACATGAAGCATATCGGACTTGCACACGCAACGACGCGAGAAGCGGAGCAGAGCACCACAAAAGCGGCGGTGCAAGCGATAAAAACACTCTCAATAATATACATTCATTTGGGCATCATGTCCTTACGCCGAGATGACGCACCATATCGCATTAATACTCCTTAAGTGAGGGTAACACCAAGCAACTCTTAGGATTAAGTAATAATACATGATATTACATTAAGATAGATGGCATGAACTTGAAAGTTCTCATCATATGCATAGGTTTATGAAACAAAACCACACTTTATATCACCGAGAAATTCAACACATTGTCTCTCCTTTTCTCTAGTGAGGCAGGATTAGAAAGGCGAAAAAAAAAGCAGTCCTAAATTTCCTGTCACTATCCAAGACACATTACAAATAGTCCTAAATCACCTCGGACAAGTAAAATATCGCGTGACAAAAGGAATTGGTATCGTATGTGAATGGTTCATTCGATCACTAAGTCATCGTTAAATATGTGGGAGCCATTATGGATCTCCAGATCCCGCTATTGGTTATTGGTCGGAGTGAGTACTCAACCATGTCCGCATAGTTCACGAACCGTAGGGTGACACACTTAAAGTTGGATGTTGAAATGGTAGTACTTGAATATGGAATGGAGTTCGAATATTTGTTCGGAGTCCCGGATGAGATCCCGGACATCACGAGGAGTTCCGGAATGGTCCGGAGAATAAGATTCATATATAGGATGTCATTTTATGTGAATTAAAATGATCCGGAAGGTTCTACGGAAGGTTCTAGAAGGTTCTAGAAAAGTCCGGAAGAAATAAGGATGGAAGGTGGAGTCCCAGAGGGACTCCACCCACCTTGGCCGGCCAACCTAAGGGAGGAGGAGTCCCAAGTGGACTCCCCACCATGGTGGCCGGCCACCCCACCAAGGAAAGGGGGGAGTCCCACTCCCCCTAGGTTTGGACACTTGGAAGGTTTTTTGTTGGGGTCTTATTCGGACTCTTTGACCTAAACCTTGGGGCCTCCACCTATATAAAGAGGGGGAGAGAGGGGCTGGCCGGCCACTCAAGCCACCACCATGGCCGCACCCCTCAAGGGTGCCCTAGCCGGCGCCCTCTCCCCAAACCCTAGCGGTCTCTCTCCTCCACCATATCCCGCACGCTTAAGCGAAGCTCCGCCGGATTTCTCCACCACCACCGACACCACGCCGTCGTGCTCGTCGAATTCAAGAGGAGCTACTACTTCCGCTGCCCGCCGGAACGGGGAGGTGGACGTCGTCTTCATCAACAACCGAACGTGTGACCGAGTACGGAGGTGCTGCCCGTTCGTGGCGCCGGAACCGATCGTGATCAAGATCTTCTACGCGCTTTTGCAAGCGGCAAGTGATCGTCTACCGCAGCAATAAGAGCCTACTCTTATAGGCTTTGGAATCTCTTCAAGGGTTAGTCTTGATCATCCCCTCGTTGCTACCGTCTTCTAGATTGCATCTTGGCTTGGATTGCGTGTTCGCGGTAGGAAAATTTTTGTTTTCTATGCAACGTTATCCTACGAGTGGTATCAGAGCCGTGTCTATGCATAGATGGTTGCACGAGTAGAACACAATGGTTTTGTGGGCGTTGATGCTCTTGTTATCTTTAGTTTGAGTACTTTGCATCTTTGTGGCATGGTGGGATGAAGCGGCTCGGGCTAACTTTACATGACCGCGTTCATGAGACTTGCTCCACGTTCGACATGCAACTTGTATTGCATAAGTGGCTTTGCGGGTGTCTCGTCTCTCCCACCATAGTGAAGATTCAATTTACTCTTTCTATTGACAACACTAGTATCACCGTTGTGGTTCATGTTCGTAGGTAGATTAGATCTTACTCGAAAACCCTAAACCACGTAAAATATGCAAACCAAATTAGAGACGTCTAACTTGTTTTTGCAGGGTTTGGTGATGTGATATGGCCATAATGTGATGATGAATATGTATGAGATGATCATTATTGTATTGTGGCAACCGGCGGGAGCCTTATGGTTGTCTTTAAATTTCATGTTGAGTAGTATTTCAAAGTAGTTGTAATAGTTGCTACATGAGGTGAACAACCATGAAGACGGCGCCATGGACCTTGACGCTACGCCGATGATGATGGAGATCATGCCCGTTGATGATGGAGATCATGTCCGTGCTTTGGAGATGAAGATCAAAGGCGCAAAGACTAAAGGGCCATATCATATCACATATGAATTGCATGTGATGTTAATCCTTTATGCATCTTATTTAGCTTAGATCGCGACAGTAGCATTATAAGATGATCCCTCACATTAATATCAAGATAATAGAATGTTCTCCCCTCGTATGCACCGTTGCCAAAGTTCGTCGTTTCAAAGCATCTCGTGATGATCGGATGTGATAGATTCAACGTTCATATACAACGGGTGTAAGCCATGTTGCACACGCGGAATACTTGGGTTTGCTTGACGAGCCTAGCATGTACAGACATGGCCTCGGGACAACGGAAACCGAAAGGTTGAACACGAGTCATATGGATGATATGATCAACATGTTGATGTTCACCATTGAAGCTACATCATCTCACGTGATGATCGGTTTTGGTGTAGTGGATTTGGATCGTGTACCACTTAACAACTATGAGGGATGTTGTATTAAGTGGGAGTTCATTAGTAATAAGATTAGAACATGAACTAATTATCATAAACATAGTCTCGAGTAGTATTTTGAATTATTTTTTGTAGTATTGGCATCCGTTTTCTACTATGCGCTAGTCTTGTTATTGAGATAGAAATACTGTTAAAATCTGATAAGAAACTTTACGGATTGGTACCGTATTGTTAATGAATCAAGAAATGATTAAGTCCTATTGCAAACTTTTAGTAAACCTCACATTTTTTGATTCAAATAGCTATGGTTTCAATTAGTACCTAAAGTTATCTTGTCTCCGTCAAACTTGAAGTTCAAATTTGTTTGAAAAGTAAGGAGCTGAAAATTTAGTTTTCAGAAATAATCAAGGTATGAGATATATGAGATATCTAAGACCTTATTGCAAGATGATAGAATATTATATGGTGAGACTACATAAACTCATAAGTTTTATGGGAATGTATGAAGGTTGAAGACGTCAAAGCGCCACAATCCTCCAACTATTGGGGCACTAACGATATTCGCATATCCATGAAGTTATCATCCTTAGTATGCACCGTTGCTAAGACTCGTCGTATCGAAGCATCACGTGATGATCGGGTGTGATAGATTCTACGTGTGCATACAACGGGTGCAAGCCAGATTTGCACATGCGAATACTAAGGTTAAAACTTTATGAGCCTAGCATGTACAGACATGGTCTCATAAAGTCATCATGATACAATGGATAAAATTATGAGTGAAATTGTTCATCATATTACAAGGTTACTAATAGTGAAATCCGGAACACTTATCATATGATGATCAACTTCAAAGTAAGAACCTCAAGGTTATTGGTATTTGACCAACAAACCTAGAAGTTAATAATGTTGAAGTGTATTCTGAATAATGAGGAAAGCTAAAAGAGAAACTGCAAAAGATATTTTGGCAAAAAGAAAAGAAAAGACTAGAAAGTCTAGCTCGTGTGTATATAAATGATATACATGTTATGGTTGTATTCCTAGTTAAGTCACACTATGAAATTCTTGGGTATTAGTACTATATTGGTTGGTATGAAGTGTCATACAAAACAACGCAATACAAGAATACAATGGCCTAAGTGACTAACAAGGAATATGATAGGAATGCACGTCTGGAACGAAATAAAGTGTTATTATGTTCGTCGTTGCCATTTTATCTAGCCCTTAGAATTTATAATAAAGAACTTAATAATTGTTATTTTGCTCTGGTCAAATGAAAACAATGAGTTGTTCAAATTATGACATTACTCCATGTACGATGGATAAGTTATTATAAATCTTAATGGTGAAACACACATACATAACACTGACGCTAAAATGCCATAAGGCAAATGATTTGAATTCCACTTATTTGTGGAACCGCCATTTAGGTCATGTTAGAAAGAAACGCATGAAGGAACTCCATGTAAATGGATTTTTGGAGTCATTTGATTTTTGAATCATTTGGCGCTTGCAAATCTTTTCTAAAGAGAATGATTAAAATACCGTTCATAGGCCAAGAGTTGAACGGGCAACTAACTTAGTGGAAAAATACATGATGATGTATGTGATTCACTGGGCATAGTTGTGTGCGGGAGATTCTTCTACTTCATGAAAACTTCCAACAATGAATTGAGTATATATGTGTGGATATATTCATTAAGGAAGAAGTTTGAAACATTTGAATGGATTCAAATAAATTTCAGCATGAAGTGGAAATCATCGTAATAGAAAAGTCAAATATCTATGATTGGATCATAGCAGAAATATTTGAATTACGAGTTTTAGCGAACATCTAAGAGAGTTATGAAATTGTTCTACAACTCACATTTCTTGGAGTATCATAATGATGATATAGTATCCGAGATATGTATCCAAACTTTGTTGGATTAATGATGAGATAAAATATTATGACGCCATTATATTTTTGTGGATTATGCTTTAGTGACTACCGCTTTTACACTGAATAGAGCATCATCATGATCCGTTGAAATGACACCATACAAGTTATGGTATGGGTATAAACCCTAATAGTCTTTCTTTAAATTTTGGTCTAAGAGTTTACAACCAAAATCGGATGAATGTCTTTGTTGGTTATCCCAAAGAATTGATTGGGAATTCTTCCCACGAGACAAAGACAAAAGTGTTTGTCAATGTTTCTTATTTCCGAGAAATTGTTTCTAGTGAAGTTTTTGAGTGGGAGGACAATATAATTTGATAAGGTTTATGAACCTGAGCATAATGATCAGAGTAGCGCAGCATCGGAATTGGTTTCGGAAGCGGCCACGACGATCATGGCTCCCATGACTACAAAGTGTTTTAGCCATGGAGATCGAAGTACATATTGAACCTTGTAGGTATGGTTTACTTTGTGATCAAATAAATGATTTGTGAACAAATGATTGATTTTGAACAATGATAAACCAACTACAAACAAAGAAGTTATGATGGGCCCTAACTCCGTTAAAATGGCTATATGCCATGAAATCCAAGATAGATAAATACTTTTTGAAAGTAAATGGATCTATAAAATTGATGGACTTGGATGAAATATCTTTGAAGAAGCTTGACTTGTCGAAAAGTTGTTTACGACAAAGTTCAAAGAGTTGACTACGACAAGATTAGATCTTCCGTAGCAATGCTTATAGTCTATATGGATTATTATAGTAATCACTACATATTTCTTTTATGAGATATGCTAGTAGGATGGCAAAATACACTACTTAACAGAAGTGTGTATTAGAAGTGTATACAAGATACAACCAATTGTTTTGCTAGTCCGTAGAATACTAGATAGGAATACAAACTTCAATTGGATGAAGTAAGTATTGCGGAGTTGGAATCTTCACCGGATGAAATGATCAAAGAGTTATGATTTCATCAGAGACGATGAAGAGGCTTGCAAGAAATTAAGTGGGAGCGCTGAGACATATTTATAATACTTTATGTAGATGACATATAGTTGGTTATAAATAATGTAATTATATACTTGATTATAAAAGGTTTCATTGAGAATTAACTTCAATGAAAGAATATGGACTGAAACATATTTAGTGTCAAGATCTATGAAGATAGATTGAAACACATAATAAGTTTAAGTCAAAGTACATAGAAAGGATATTGAAGTAGTTCAATATAGAAATATTTAGAAAATGTTCTTGTCATGTGAGTTTTAACAAGACTTGAGTGTATCTGACACTCAATGAGTAAAAACACATGAGTGATTTAGATCACAATTAATATGTACACAATCAGATGTCCTGTGCTCTAAAATGTTAGGAGCATATACCAGAATGATTCATGTGATGATCATTGGACAAACGATGAAGAATATCCCTGTGTACTTTAGAAGAACCAAGGATATATAAATAGTTCTGTATGGAGAAATGACAAACAAATCGCTGTAAGGTGTTGCACCGATATTGGTTTTGTCACATATAAAAATAAAATTTCAATCTCTAATTAGGCTAAGTATTGTTTAAAAGGTAGCACAATGCTAGATTTAGAAGAGTTCTAAATATTGTGACGGATTCTACAAAAGAAGGCAGAGTTTGTCATTGTTTTGACAATGATTGAGGATGTTAAAGTCAAGAAGTTCTTTGAGAACTTGGTGTAGTTCCGATAGTGTCATAACTTTGAAGCTATATTGTGTATGACAATATTAGTGACATATTTCAGACCACGGAATTAAGGTTCCACGAGAAGACCAAACATATTTAATGCCGACTCATTTAGAAAATGAGTGATGCGTTGAGACGCAAATGAATTGCAAAATACATACGTTTTCTGAGCATGTCAGATCCGTTGACTAAAAACCTCTCCCGTGAGCAATACATGATAAAGCACCATAAGGCCAAGGTGTTATATCTTTACAAATGTAAACTAGATTATTGACTCTAGTGCAAGTGGGAGATCGAAGGAGATATGCCCTAGAGGCAATAATAAAGTGGTTATTATTTATATCTTTATGTTCATGATAAATGTTTATATATCATGCTATAATTGTATTAACCGAAACATTAGTACATGTGTGATATGTAGACAAACAAAGAGTCCCTAGTATGCCTCTTAACTAGCTTGTTTATTAATGGATGATTAGTTTCATAATCATGAACATTGGATGTTATTAATAACAAGGTTATATCATTGTATGAATGATGTAATGGACACACCCAATTAAGCGTAGCATAAGATCTCGTCATTAAGTTATTTGCTATAAGCTTTCGATACATAGTTACCTAGTCCTTATGACCATGAGATCATGTAAATCACTTATACTCGGAAAGGTACTTTGATTACATCAAACGCCACTCGCGTAAATGGGTGGCTATAAAGGTGGGATTAAGTATCCGGAAAGTATGAGTTGAGGCATATGGATCAACAGTGGGATTTGTCCATCCCGATGACGGATAGATATACTCCGGGCCCTCTCGGTGGAATGTCGTCTAATGTCTTGCAAGCATATGAATGAGTTCATAAGAGACCACATACCACGGTACGAGTAAAGAGTACTTGTCGAGAGACGAGGTTGAACAAGGTATGGGGTAATACCGAAGATCAAACCTCGGACAAGTAAAATATCGCGTGACAAAAGGAATTGGTATCGTATGTGAATGGTTCATTCGATCACTAAGTCATCGTTAAATATGTGGGAGCCATTATGGATCTCCAGATCCCGCTATTGGTTATTGGTCGGAGTGAGTACTCAACCATGTCCGCATAATTCACGAACCGTAGGGTGACACACTTAAAGTTGGATGTTGAAATGGTAGTACTTGAATATGGAATGGAGTTCGAATATTTGTTCGGAGTCCCGGATGAGATCCCGGACATCACGAGTAGTTCCGGAATGGTCCGGAGAATAAGATTCATATATAGGATGTCATTTTATGTGAATTAAAATGATCCGGAAGGTTCTACGGAAGGTTCTAGAAGGTTCTAGAAAAGTCCGGAAGAAATAAGGATGGAAGGTGGAGTCCCGGAGGGACTCCACCCACCTTGGCCGGCCAACCTAAGGGAGGAGGAGTCCCAAGTGGACTCCCCACCATGGTGGCCGGCCACCCCACCAAGGAAAGGGGGAGTCCCACTCCCCTAGGTTTGGACACTTGGAAGGTTTTTTGTTGGGGTCTTATTCGGACTCTTTGACCTAAACCTTGGGGCCTCCACCTATATAAAGAGGGAGAGAGGGGCTGGCCGGCCACTCAAGCCACCACCATGGCCGCACCCCTCAAGGGTGCCCTAGCGGCGCCCCTCTCCCCAAACCCTAGCGGTCTCTCTCCTCCACCATATCCCGCACGCTTAAGCGAAGCTCCGCCGGATTTCTCCACCACCACCGACACCACGCCGTCGTGCTGTCGAATTCAAGAGGAGCTACTACTTCCGCTGCCCGCTGGAACGGGGAGGTGGACGTCGTCTTCATCAATAACCGAACGTGTGACCGAGTACGGAGGTGCTGCCCGTTCGTGGCGCCGGAACCGATCGTGATCAAGATCTTCTACGCGCTTTTGCAAGCGGCAAGTGATCGTCTACCGCAGCAATAAGAGCCTACTCTTATAGGCTTTGGAATCTCTTCAAGGGTTAGTCTTGATCATCCCCTCGTTGCTACCGTCTTCTAGATTGCATCTTGGCTTGGATTGCGTGTTCGCGGTAGGAAATTTTTTGTTTTCTATGCAACGTTATCCTACACACACAACTCATCTCATAATAGAAGACCCATCATCAAGGGTATACAAATATGATCATAATCATTTAGGAAAATGAAGAAGTCATCGGAGAGGTGAACCGATAGAGGTTCTAGCGGCATTTCCCCCATCAATCTTCTCTAGCACCAGCCTTCGATTTCTTTGTTTTGTTGCTTTATCTCGTATCACCCTCTCTATTGCAAATAAAAAACCTCAGGCGGATTTTTAGATAAAGGGAATATATTAATATCAAAAGATACCAATTACACCCAGCCTCTGCAAAAACGCCCCACCCAAGTGGCAGTACGGATGCACACATCCAAAAAAGAGTAAAGAAAACTAAGAAATAAAAGTCTCGCTACAACATTCCAGATCTAGCAACAGCAATACAACCACCACCGTGACAACACCTGAAATACAGACTCTCCAAAAGCGACGCATCCAAGAAGGGAACAGTGCACCAGTGATGTCGTCACCCGACCAAAGGTCTTAGGTTTTCACCCTGAAGATAGTCCTCACTCTCAAAACAATGCCTCCAACAAGGTCATTGCCAGACACAACTAGTTAAGGCCAAACCTTGGGTTTTCACCGTGAGAAGTAAGACTCCGAACTTCACCTATGCTTCCGCCCCCACATGCATACCACTGCTGCGGAGCCCGGAACGCCAAGCAAATCCCTCAGCATCACAAAGACTGGAACCTACTTTAGCCAGTCCACCAATCCGGCCTTCATGATATTCCTTCTTATGACTTCACCATGAACCAAAAAGTCACCTGATGTCAACACAGAATAGAGCTTCGCGCCGCTCCCTCCGGAACCAAACGGTCGGAATAAAAATATGGGTGCGCGCGATCGAATACCACCCGATCCAGCAAACTCCAGACAAAATATGCACTGCTCCATTCATCGGTGGAGCTTTCCGGAACTCATCTCTCCGGCCAGATCAAGGCAAACTGACCCCCGGTAGATCTTCATCTTCGCTTGCGAGAAATCCGAGGACCGCCACCAAAAACAAAGCAAGACCAGCAACCCTCATGCCGCCAGTACCCCCTAAGGATAATGTCATATGGAAAGCAGTGAGCATGGCTTACTTGGTAAGGAAAGTGGATGTACAACCGAGCAACCCATATCCAGGGATACAGATTTGGGTTCTTATAGTTTCAAAAAAAAAAAAATCATTGTAGAGGCTTTTCCTACTTCATTCCTTTCGAAAAAATAGTTTCATATGGAGGTTCAGAATCAAACAATGCTTTTGTGGGGTGACGACAGTTTGTGTTTTTTCCTTTTTGAGGAAAATATTGTATGGTTGCGATGGATGTTCATTTCAATGTGAATAGAGATACTAAGAAATGGTAGCAGTAGTACACAAAAAAACAGTAAGTGCGGGATCAACACGTTTCTTCTTCAGTTATACATAATCTTAGCATTTTTTTATCTTTATTGGTAAAAACAGAAGCAATAACCAAGGCATATAGTATATCAACAGCACCAGCCTCACTTCTGAAAATACTAAAAGTAGGTAGCTGACATACATGTTACACTTAGGCTTCACTGAACCTGACGACGCGACTCTGCAAGGCTAAAATCTCCTGCTTACCTGAGCTCCACGTACCTCTTTCTTCTACTTCCCAATCTAACTCGATCAAATTAACCAAGAGCATTGTACTATACTAACCACTACGAATAAGAACGTAATATCTACATGTATTTACATTTCGTGTGATTATATATATGTTATGTTCATGGCCAAATGCAATGGTATGGCCAGACTATTCACAGGTACGATTAACTTGGTCACCGGCCGGAGGACAGCGCGGGGAAGTATTCCTGGCTGTTGTTGGGCGCCGTGGGCGGCCTGAAGCTGTCGTAGGACGACGTGTCCTGCGTCGGGCGCATGGACGAGCCGTCGCCCGTGCCGGCGTAGCTGCCTCCGCCGCTGGTCATCATCTCGATGTCGCTGATGCTGAACCGCGCACCTCCCTCCGGCGGCCATATGAAAGTCGGCTTGATGAGCGGCACCTCCGGAGGCGGCGCCGACTTGGACAGGATCTGCAGCACCTCCGGCATGGTGGGCCTGTCCCCGGGATTAGGGCTGCTGCAGGCCAGCCCTAGGAGGAGGAGCCGCGTGGCCTCGTCGGCGTCGAACTCCGCCGTGCCGAGGCCCTGGTCCACCGCCCCCAGCAGCGCGCCGCGGCCGTGCATCCGCCACACGAAGTCCACCAGCAGCGGGCAGCTGGCGTCGCGGAGCAGCGCGCGGCGGCCGGTGACGAGCTCCAGCACCAGCGCGCCGAAGGCGAACACGTCCGTCTGGCGCGAGGCCCTGTGGCCCATGGAGTACTCCGGCGCGATGTAGCCGTGCGTGCCGGCGACGCCGGCGTCCATGTAGGAGGTCCTGTCGGAGTCGACGACGCGGGCGAGGCCGAAGTCGCCGACGCGGGCGGAGAAGGAGGCGTCGAGGAGGACGTTGCTGGCCTTGATGTCCCGGTGGAGCACCATGGGGCCGTACTCGTAGTGCACGTAGTGGAGCCCCGAGGCGACGTCCTTGGCAATGGCGTATCGGCTCGCCCAGGTGAGCGGCGACGCGAGCTGCCCCGCCAGGCTGCGCGGGAAGAGATGCTGGTCCAGGCTCCCGTTGGGCATGTACTCGTAAACCAGCAGCAGTTGTCCTTTCTTGTAGCACCAACCTGCACAGTATCAAAAAAAAGTTCAGAAGACAGGTAAAAAAAAAGGTTCAGAAGACACGTTTAAAATCGATCATTCACGTTGGTGCTCAGTTAGAGAAAAAACCAAAGAGTCTGAAATGTAAACAATTTGATCGTCCAAGTCAAGTATAATGTACAGATGAGCACGTTAACGATTGCATAAACGCGTCATGACCTGAATAGAATACCGGTCTGTACTTTTCCATTGGACTTGTCAATGCCTTAAAATTCAAGGGAATTTGATTAAAATACAGTACAAGGGTTGGATATTCAGGCTAAACTTGTTTAAGCAGCAAAGTTAAGTAGGGAAGGCTTGATTAGGACTGAACCATTTTCTATCCTATTTAGCACAAACTGCATGTTCTCTGGAAAAAAAAAATGTCTGGACTCATATCACCTAATCGTGAACTCATGATCAAACATACTGTATTACAAGTTTACAACTGAATCTGAATTACTATATGAAGTAATATAGGAGTATGATTCTAATTGTAGGGAGGATAACAAGTGAGATGCAAACTGTTAATCAATCGATGAGGGATTCGAGCATTTCCATACCGATGAGAGGCACGATGTTCTTGTGGCGCAGCCTGTTGATGATGTCGACCTCCTTGACGAAGTCCTCGACGCACCTGGCGTCGTCCCGCATGAACTTCTTGACGGCGACCTGCATCGCCTCCGCCCGGCCGTCGTCGGCCTCGGCGGGGAGCGTCCCCTTGTAGACGACGCCGTACGCTCCTTCCCCGAGCTGCTCGTGGAAGCTGTTGGTCGCCTTCCTGAGGCTCTCGTAGGTGAACTCCCTGGGCATCCCGGGGAGGTGGCTGAGCGTGTGCCCGAGGCGCGCCTGCCGCTGCTCCACCGCCCGCCGCGCCCGCGACTTCCTCGCCAGGAAGAAGGCGGCAATGGCGAAGCCGACCACGCCGACGGAGCCGACGACGGCGACGAGGACGATCCACCACTTCTTCACCTTGTCCTCGGGGAAGGTCTCGATCCACAGTGTCCAGTCCAGGATGCAGTTGAGCTCGTAGGCGGCGCCGGTGGACCCCGAGAAGCCGATGTAGGCGTGCTCCGGGACGTGCTGGCTGAGGTCGAGCGGCGCGGCCAGGACGGGCGTAGCCGGCTTCGACCTCCCCTGGGCGACCATGTAGACCGTGATGTTCCGCGCCAGGCCGTCGTACTGGATCCAGACCGTGTAGTTGGCGGAATTCTTGGGGTGCGTGGCGATGGTGATGTTGAAGTCGGCGAGGTTGGCGGTGACGTTGGACACGACGGAGCCGATGTCGAGGCCGACGTGGTTGTCGCTGGGGTCGTAGCTCTGGTTGAATGTGTCGAACTCGACGGCCACGAACCGGTTCGCGGCCGGGCCGGCGGCCTGCAGAGTGGCGTTGGTGAGGCCGAGGAACCCGTCGTCGCTGCCGAGCGGCGGCCCGGCGAGAGACGGCGCGATGACGAACGCGAGGCCCTCGCCGGGGACCGGGCCCTCGTAGAACACGTTCATGGTGAAGGTGGTGTTGAACGACGCGACGCGGAAGCGGCCGGCGCCGGTGGTGTTGGCGGGCAGCTCGTCCTCGGGGAGTTTGCGCCAGAGCTTGAACGGGTGCTTGAGGAGCACGGAGCCGGACTTGTGTTGCAGGTAGCCGATGTTGTTGCGGGTGTCCGGGGTGAGCTGGAGCGCGCCGCCGTTGATGGTGGCGTCCTTGAGCTCGCCGAGAGTGGACGGGTCGTACTCGTTCCGCTGGAAGGAAGGGTACGTGTAATTCTTCACCTCCAGCGGCTCCTCCGCCTCCCGCATCGGCTGCAGGTCCCTCGCCCCGCAGACGGCGGCGGCGGCGCAGAGCGAGAGGAAGCTCACGAGGAGGCGGCGCCGAAGAGAAGCGTGGCGCGCCATGCAAGCGCGCTAGTTGCGTCGCACTCGTTGCCGGTGGCTGGAGAAGTCGCAGGCTCGCAGGTGACAACCGATCGAGTGTGATGATTGTGTAAAGCGGGGGAGGGAGAGTGGAATGCACGGTGCCGTCTATATATGTTGCGGCGCTGGTGAGGGTTGGTGGTGATGGCCGGAGAATGGGAAGCTGCCCCGGAAATTCACCCGCGCCGATCAGGGCAGGACCGAGAAGGAGGAGTTCGTGGTCGTGGCGTTCGATCAGTTGACAGTTTGACAGCGACACAGTGCTACTAGAACATATTTTAACACATGTGTGAGAACTATCTGGTCTCGTTGTAGAGTTTCCCGCCTTTTTCTGCCGCGTTTGGCAGCAGGATCGCTTCCAAAAATAACCAGCAGAATTGGGGCGGTCAAGGTATGGGTTTGAGTCCATCCATTATCCAAAAACCCCTCGGTCCCACGATAGCTCGTCATCGTCTCCTCTGACCCCCTCTCTCGCCTCCCCCTCTCTCCCGCCACCGACAGAATTCGCCGAGCAAAGCCCATGTTGTGCTGGCTGCGGCGGCTCTGCCTTACATGCGCGCTGAGGTTTGCGCGGGGCAAAGCCGACCGACAGCGGTGCATCTCAGCTAGCAACGAGTTCGAAGGTGCATCTAGGCCCCGCGTTGGGTCACAGTGAGATGGATGGTGGCGTTAAGACCGTGGTGGCGCATGATGGTGGGTGTACGTTGATGGGTGGAAGGACTCCGAATCCTTCAGGTAGTGGTTTTTTGAGTGTAGGGAGAAATCCATATAGCTCTTGCGACACCGACTGGGTGAAGCCTGAGGTTGTCACCAATCCTTCTCGAAGGGCATCGAGTGTACCCCCTCCCCACTCTTTCTCGCGTACCGGGGAAACCCTAGGACATGTCAGGGCAGCAACATCATCTATGTAAATCCATATACAATTTTATTTATGGAACATGATATTGTTAAAGCACTGAATATGAAATTAATTCTATGTATATTTGAGCAGCTCTCTGGTCTGAAAATTAATTTTCATAAAAGTGAGATATTTTGTTTTGGTAAAGCAAAGGATAATGAACCACAATATATGCAGATTTTTGGTTGTGAAGCGGGTGCTTTACCTTTTAAATATTTGGGTATACCGATCCATCACCGAATCTTGAGAAATGCTGAATGGAATCCGGTTGAAAACCGTTTTGCTTCAAAATTAGGGTGCTGGCGTAGTAAGATGCTTTCTTATGGCGATAGGTTGGTTCTCATTAATTCGGTGTTAACAAGTCTATCAATGTTTATGTTATCATTCATGGAGATACCTGTGGGGGTTAGAAAAAGACTAGATTATTATAGATCTAACTTCTTTTGGCAATCGGATGAAAAAGAGAAAAGATTAGGCTCTCTAAATGGAACATAATCTGTAGACCGAAAGACCAGGGGGGTTTGGGTATTGAAGTTCTGGAATTAAAAAACAAATGCTTACTGAGTAAGTGGCTATACAAACTTCTTACTGAAGAGGGTATGTGGCAACAAATTTTGCACAACAAGTATCTGCACACTAAGACTTTACCGCAAGTTGAGGCAAAGCCTACTGATTCGCCGTTTTGGAAAGGTCTTATGAGAGTAAAATCTGACTTCTTTAGTAAAGGTTTTTTCAAAGTTGGAGATGGTACTTCGGTACGCTTTTGGGAAGATGTCTGGTTAGGGGATGTTCCTCTATCACAACAATATCCCTCTTTTTACAATATTGTACAACATAGAGATGTTTTGGTTTCCACAGTTTTGGCTCAAAATCCGTTGAATATTACTTTCAGGAGAGGTCTTAATGATCATAAATATACTGAATGGTTGCATTTGTGTCAACGACTTGTAACTATTAATCTCACTAATGAACCTGATAAGTTTGTATGGAAGCTTATAGATTCGGGTGTGTTCACCGTTAAGTCTATGTATCATGATTATATGAATGGCCATACCAGATTCCTGCGCAAATATTTGTGGAAACTCAAGATCCCCTTAAAAATAAAAAATTTCATGTGGTTTCTTAATAATAAGGTCTTACTTACTAAAGACAATTTGGCGAAACGTAGATGGACGGGATCTCAAAAGTGTTGTTTCTGTAATACAAATGAAATTGTGCATCACTTGTTCCTTGCTTGTCCTTTTGCTAATATTATTTGGCGGATGATTTACTTTGCCTATAATATCCCGCCACCTACGAGCATTAATAATATGTTTGGGAACTGGTTGTATGGAGTTCCGAAGAAAGATAAACTGAAAATTAGGATTGGTATATCTGCTATATATGATGGACAATATGGAACACTAGAAATGACATGATTTTTAATAATTAAAAGGGTACTAACTTTTTGCAGATTATTCTTCGAGCTGTGCACTGGATACGGTTATGGGCTTTCCTGCTACCGGAGGATCAACGGAAGGATATGGATACTGCATGCAACAGACTGTTGGTGCTTACTCAGGATTTCTACTACCGGACTACTGGGTGGCGACACATTAATAGGATAGAGTATGGCTAGCCTATTTAGATGTTTTGCTGTCCCGCTGGTTGATGTATGTGGCAACCAAGTCGGGCACATATTTATTTTTTACCCTATGCCTTTTGTACTTTGTACTTGATTTTTCATACTTTATACGTTCAATAAAAGGCCGTGTGTATCGATTGATGCAGAGGCCGGGGCTTGCTACTCCTTTATCGAAAAAAAAAGGGCAGCAACATCATCATCATCGCATTCCTTCTTGAAGGTGTAACTTGTTACGCGATGGTTCGGAGCTCTAGGATCGTGGTAGGACTTCGTTGGAAGGCGCAACGGTTGAGGGTCATGTTTCTTTGGTGGACTGCCGATATTAGCATTATTTTATCATTCTTTTATTTGGATTCATTTGTGCTGAGGCTACAACAGTTTTATCGGGTGGTTACTTATTAATATAGCATGAACAAAACCTATTCCCAGAGGTATAGGTTTTCAAATTTGGATCATATTCGTGGGACCCATATGTACGGGTCGCCGTCGTTCGTGCGTCGGATCCTGCACGTCGCGACGACGTACGGAGGTGATGCGATTCCCGCCCCGCTGATCCACACCTACAGGCGCCTTATCAATTTTGTAACTTTCCTCGTGACCTGAACATACATGCCCAGCCGGAGTCGTGGTCGTCTCTTTTTTAATCAGGAGCCACCTCAGATGCGTGTAAACCAGGACTGACAGCTGACAGTGCCAATGCTTGAATTTGCTATCATTGTGGGATTTCCTTTTTGTTTTTTGCTTCGTTGAGATAATAGTCATTGGATGGTTTGTTCATTTATCTTTTTTTTTTTGAGCAAGGTTTGTTCATTTATCTAGCCATCAAAGCATGGACTACTGTTTTCTGTTTTTAGAAGGCATTATGGAACTGGTGCCACATTTCGTACTATCCTCGAAAAACGAATCCAGTTCACTGCAGAGGTCGGCAGTACTCCCTCTGTCTAGAATTACCTAGCCTACCCATGTATATTTAAATATAGATACATGTAAAGCTAGATAAATCTATACATTTAATTCGGAATATATGGAGTATTTTGTATCAGTTTGCTATTACTAGTTAATTTGCCTTTTTCTTGAATAAAAGGCACCTGTTTTAAATTAATAACGAGTTCACGGAAACCAGTACAAATTATGTTGGGGAAATCAGCTTATAATTACAAAACGGGACTTGGGCCCAAGTTTAACTAAGGGGGTTGACGCGCTCCTGTTGCCGGCGACGAGGTGGTAGATATGTTGTTGATGATACGGTAGTCCTTATTTCTTGCCAGTAGGCGCCAATGCTGCAGAAATATAGGAGCTTTAAAAGTATTATTATTTGTCGGGAGAAAACAGCTTCAGTTCTTATTTCAAATGTTGCAAGGCCCGGGATTGTTTTGCAAATAGTAGCCAAATAAACTTTCGAGACTTGGGCAGAAAGATCAAGCAGCAAACTCCAAAATTATGAGAAGGAAGCAATAAAATAAAATATGATCCGAGTATTCCATTTTCCCACAGGGCACATCTACGGTCTCAGGGGTTGTGATGTCTAAGCAGTTGGTCTCCAGTAGCTAATCTACCCCTGACGGACTGCCATGTCAAGATTTTTATCTTAATATAATATAAGGGGGAACTTGGCCGACTAGAAGAATTTAGGGATATGCGGGTTATCTCTTTCGATATAGGCATGATCGACGAGGATGTTTGGGATGGAATAGATTTCAAAGAGCCTGCGGTACTGTCTTGGTGATGGGGTGGGGTCTGTCTCTCCTTTTTTTCGATAAAGGCTGCTTTATTACTCAAAAAGTTTTAAGCATTACACCCGACCCCTGCATAACTAAGATGCACATAGCCGTTCAAAGTATCAAAAGGTTAAAGAAAGTACTCCTACACGAAAAAAGATAAACAGAAAATAATCCCGGCTCAGCCTAATTGGCCTCGATACTCCTATTATGCTACCACCCATGTTGGGAAATAAATTCTTTCGCCGTGTTCTTCAATCGTGTAGATACCTCCGTAAAAAGGTCGCGATCCTCCAAACGTTGGAGTGGCGACCATGAACGGAGCAAAGCAGCGTGGTAAACAACCTGCAAAAGAGAAGCGGGTCTGTCTCTCCTACCACCAATCTGACCAGAAGAAGATCTTAGCGCCATTATCTAGAAAATATTTGGCGGCAACCTTGAAAATATGTTTGACCTTTTAAATATTGTGCCAAAATATTGCATGCCCCTGGGTACTTAGCTTGAATGATGCGTTGCCAAAGCGAGGGAGAGTTAAAGGGCAGTGTAAATAAGTAGGTTCCTGGACTAGTATTCAGAAATTGCAAATGGGTACGTGCCTGGACTAGTATATTGCCCTCTGTCATGAAAAAATTGTAAATGAGTACGTGCCTGGACTAGGTCTTGTACTTCAAGGTATACAATAGAGGAATCAAATCCACTCCACACGCAAGTTTGACTCTGTGCGGGATATCGCTAGAACAGTGTCTATATGCTGGGAACCTCTATTTTCTCTTCTTCCAATATGAAGTCAACGTTTGCAAGAGCCAACCATTTAATCTGTTCATGCCATGAGCCATCTCTGGGAATGTATCCCCTTGACTATTCCGTTGCCAATTCAGTGCTGTCTTGCTTCAGATGTTGCATTGACCATATGTATTTAAGTGGTAGGAATTGCACCGGTGATATGCCCGCATGCATACTCATTTATAGTTGAACTTTTGTCCCTATCAATATCCAGCATATGCAGCAGAGGTGTGATGGAAATCTTCAGTTGCACAATAAGCATGGTGTTATCTTCTTTGTTCTTATCTACTGTCTAAACATTGACAGACAAAAATCCATTTCATATCCATCCTAAGACTGTAAGACAGAAATCTATTTCAATATTTCCTATATATTGTTCCCGAGAAAAGGAATTACTTGTTGTATTATATGAGAGATGACTGGTACTCGGAAATTTCTGGTACTCCTGCGAGATATCGATGGAGCAATGTCTATATGCTCGGAACTTCTAATTTTCTCTTCCTTCAATCTGTAGTCAACGGTTTGCAAAATCCCATTTAATCTGGTCCTGGCATCACTAGGAATATTTCTCCTTGACTATTCATTCCAGCTGTAGTGTTGTCTTGCTTCAGATGTTGTATTGACCATCTGGCTTTAGGTGATAGGAATCACACCGGCGATGACTGCATGCGTGCTCTTATAGTTAAACTTATGTCACGGTCGGTATCCACTATCCAGCTTATGCCAATCTTCAGAAGCGGTCTGATCTTAACCTTCATTTGAACAACTAACACACACTGTGGCCAATTGTGTTCTACGTATGTTCGTATCTGGCACATCTAAACCTTTTAACGCTGTACTATGGCGGCCGTTTGCATTTTTTTTTATGCATAGGTTGGGAGGAAATAATCGTTTTCTTAACTAACAGAAGTCCTTGATCTGCCAAAAAATAAATTGCTTGTTGAGTACTTGAGTCCGGATTATACAGTTAGGAGTACCTGCTGCCTGGGACTTTCTTTTTTCAGAAAGATGCCAGGGACTTTCTCTGGCCTTGGAGTTTATCAGTGATTGTCAAGTCTTGACTATTGAAATAACCCTTTCATCATACTAACACATTTATTTATTCTTTGGCCCATGCGTATGTGATGTTACAGGCTAACAGAACACATGGATAAAATATTCCCTCTGCGTTGTGAAGTTTCTTCGGAGATGATTGAGACAATACATGCCCTATTCGCTGATAGTGTGCAATTTCTTAATGCTGAGAAAACGTAAATTGATCCTAACAGCTTTTCGTTTGCTCTTTCTACGGTACCTCACAACATTTTAGGAACAAACTTGTCTCTAAGGAAACAGGGGTGGCTTTTCGGGGAGGTTATTTGTGTTACCGATTTCAGAGTTGTAGCCTATCGAAATGGAGTAGGAATCAGCCGGGCTCCGCTATAAAATTAAGGCGCTTCGTCTATTTTGTGACAGTTAGTAATCAGTATCCAGTTCTGTATCGGAAAAAAAAAATCAGTATCCAGCTTTCAGCACATGCCAATCTTCAGAAGCGAAGTCATCGAAATCTTCAGTTGTGCAATTCAGAAATTGCTTGGCAACGCATATATATAACAGATGGATCAAAGCCACTCTACACGCAAATTTGACTCGTGGAACAGTGCCTATATGCTCCTGACCTCTTCGTTTTCTCTCTTCTTCCGGTAAGCATTCAACGTCTGCATTGTGCAAGAGCCCATTTAATCTGGTCCTGCCGTCAACATGACTATTCCATTGCAGTTCAAGTCTTGCTTCAGATGTTGTACTGATCATCTGAGTTTAAGAGATAGAAATTATACTGGTGATGATGCATACTCTTATAGTTCTACTCTTTTTTCCATACGAAATGCTTAAGTTTTTACACCATAGATTTGCAACCACAGGCAAAGTCAAACGTAGAGCACCTCCAGGAAACATCCCATGCGAGCATACTTACAGGCACGTGATAAGCTACTCTCAAACAAACAAAAAGAAGCAGACTGGTGCCAGGTAGGAATACATCTTCCATCTCCCAATCTTAGCTTCAGAAACGTCAGAAGAAACACCTACAGGTCATCGACAGAGGACTCACCAGCTGTAGTGTTCCTCAGTGTGTTGCTTCTGTTCGCCTCCCTGTGAGCTGATAGAGCAATGTCTTGCAAGTTCGTCGCACCCTCCGCGATCACCTACTTACCAGCTTCACCCTGAAGCCCTGCCAAATATTTCAGGAAAGGGCACGCATAACAAATTATCTCAGTTGGTGACTTGATAAGCTTTTTTTTTCTTTCAAAACAAGCTCGATTTCTAAATTTCCACATTGCCTAGCATAAAGCTGCTACACCAACAACATGCACATTTGTTAAATTCCTAGCATAATGTGATATCCAGTAGTGAGTGAAATTCCCATGACGATTTGGAGCACCAAGCGCCACACTCACCACCCCCACATATACCTAGCTGCTGAACATGTGAAAATAAATGGTGAATGTCCTCTTCCTCCTCACAAAACCTGCATTTTTTTTTATCTCCTCTCCAACCTCTTAAACATATTGTCTTTAGTAGCTATAGAGTTAGGCCATATTAGCCAAAGCCATATTACCCGCAAGAAAAAGGCCATATTAGCCAAAGCCAGTATTTTATTTTGTGTGGAATTTGCAAAGCAAAACCAGAAACACTATGGCATGCTCTTATTGAGTGTAGCCATGCTAAAATGTTTTGGGAGGCTGCTAAAACAATTCTCTGTTTGAAGTTGCCTCGCTTACACCCTGAAAGATGGGCGCCAGATATTATGTGTGAGAGCTTCTTCAGTGAGAAGGAGAAGGTGATGATCATCACTGTCATGTACCAGATTTGGACATCCAGAAATAATGTGACTCATGGCGAAAAGAGTTATGAACCTTCTAAAACAATGGAGTTTGTGAAGGAAACTCTTCTAGCTTTGGAAATGCCTCAAGATCAACCAATTCTTTTTTTTGAAACAAGGCAAAAGACTTGCCATTTTCATTGATAAAGAAGAAGTTTTAGAGTTTTACATTCCCATACTTGGCCAAAAGGCCAAGCCAAAAAACGTAACACCTACTCTCGCGGTATTACATTACTCAATGCTTTCGCTCCCGCCATACTCCACATAGCAACCTCATCTTTGATCTTTGTTATTACCATGTCCGTGGTGGAAGCTTTGTTTCGGAAAACACGTGCATTTCGCTCCTTCCATATTTCCCATGATATCAACATAGCAAGAGAAGCCATGGCCTTTCTACCTTGCCTTTTCTTATGGATCTCCTCCATCCACCATTCTTTGACATTTACTCTAGAATGCCAAGCACTTGGGTCAACATCATGTAGCCCTAGCCAACTTCTCACACTTGACCAAACTCCAATGGTGAAACGACACTTGAAGAGCAAGTGGGAGGCGGATTCATGAACTTGGTTGCAAAGCTTGCACCTTCCACAATTTGGCCATCCCCTCTTTTGGAGCCTATCCGTCGTCCAAACTCTATTTTGGATAATCAACCACGCGAATGTTTTGCATTTAGGTGGTGCCCAAGGTTTCCAAACAAGGGAAGGAAAAGATGATTTTGTGCGACCCAAGAATTGCATATTGTATGCCAATTTGGAGGAGCAGCATCCACTATTGGTGAGCTTCCAAGAGATGGAATCCAAGGTGTTGGAGTTCAATTGCACCGGTTGAATCATTTCCCAAAGGGTTGCAAATTGCGTGATGTGCTCAAGTGTTAGACCATCATTGGTGTTGATCTTAGAGATCCAAAAATTGGCATCCAAAGCCTTGCTAACGGAACACCTTTTTGAAGGAGATATGCCCTAGAGGCAATAATAAAGTGGTTATTATTTATATCTTTATGTTTATGATAAATGTTTATATATCATGCTAGAATTGTATTAACCGAAACATTAGTACATGTGTGATATGTAGACAAACAAGAAGTCCCTAGTATGCCTCTTAAACTAGCTTGTTGATTAATGGATGATTAGTTTCATAATCATGAACATTGGATGTTATTAATAACAAGGTTATATCATTATATGAATGATGTAATGGACCCACCCAATTAAGCGTAGCATAAGATCTCGTCATTAAGTTATTTGCTATAAGCTTTCAATACATAGTTACCTAGTCCTTATGACCATGAGATCATATAAATCACTTATACCGGAAAGGTACTTTGATTACACCAAACACCACCGCGTAAATGGGTGGCTATAAAGGTGGGATTAAGTATCCGGAAAGTATGAGTTGAGGCATATGGATCAACAAGTGGGATTTGTCCATCCCGATGACGGATAGATATACTCCGGGCCCTCTCGGTGGAATGTCGTCTAATGTCTTGCAAGCATATGAATGAGTTCATAAGAGACCACATACCACGATACGAGTAAAGAGTACTTGTCGTGAGACGAGGTTGAACAAGGTATAGAGTGATACCGAAGATCAAACCTCGGACAAGTAATATATCGCGAGACAAAGGGAATTGGTAATATATGTGAATGGTTCATTCGATCACTAAAGTCATCGTTGAATATGTGGGAGCCATTATGGATCTCCAGATCCCGCTATTGGTTATTGATCGGAGTGAGTACTCAACCATGTCCGCATAGTTCTCGAACCGTAGGGTGACACACTTAAAGTTGGATGTTGAAATGGTAGTACTTGAATTATGGAATGGAGTTCGAATATTTGTTCGAAGTCCCGGATGTGATCCCGGACATCACGAGGAGTTCCGGAATGGTCCGGAGAATAAGATTCATATATAGGATGTCATTTTATGTGAATAAAATGTCGCGGAAGGTTCTATGGAAGGTTCTAGAAGGTTCTAGAAAAGTCCGGAAGAAACCACCAAGGAAGGTGGAGTCCACAAGGGACTCCACCTCCATGGCCGGCCAACCCTAGTGGGGGAGGAGTCCCAAGTGGACTCCCCCTTAGGGGGCCGGCCACCCCCCACATGGGAGGTGGGAATCCCACCTTTGGGTGGGAGTCCTAGTTGGGCTAGGATTGCCCCCTCCTATGGAAGGTTTTGGTTCGGGTCTTATTCGAAGACTTGGACACCACCTCTTGGGGTTCCACCTATATAATGAGGGACCAAGGGGAGGGGGCCGGCCACCCAAGAACCACCAAGGTGGCCGCACCCCATAGTGGCCGGCGCCCCCTCTCCCCAAACCCTAGCCGCCCGCTCCTCCACATCCCGCATAGCTTAGCGAAGCTCCGCCGGACTTCTACACCGCCACCGACACCACGCCGTCGTGCCGTCGGATTCAAGAGGAGCTACTACTTCCGCTGCCCGCCGGAACGGGGAGGTGGACGTCGTCTTCATCAACAACCGAACGTGTGACCGAGTACGGAGGTGCTGCCCGTTCGTGGCGCCGGAACCGATCGTGATCAAGATCTTCTACGCGCTTTTGCAAGCGGCAAGTGAACGTCTACCGCAGCAACAAGAGCCTCATCTTGTAGGCTTTGGAATCTCTTCAAGGGTGAGACTCGATACCCCCTCGTTGCTACCGTCTTCTAGATTGCATCTTGGCTTGGATTGCGTGTTCGCGGTAGGAAAATTTTTGTTTTCTATGCAACGTTATCCTACAAAGTGGTATCGGAGCCGTGTCTATGCATAGATGGTTGCACGAGTAGAACACAATGGTTTGTGGGCGTTGATGCTCTTGTTATCTTTAGTTGAGTACTTTGCATCTTTATGGCATAGTGGGATGAAGCGGCTCGGACTAACTTTACATGACCGCGTTCATGAGACTTGTTCCTCGTTCGACATGCAACTTGTATTGCATAAGAGGCTTTGCGGGTGTCTCGTCTCTCCTACTATAGTAAAGATTCAATTTACTCTTCTATTGACAACATTAGTATCAACGTTGTGGTTCATGTTCGTAGGTAGATTAGATCTATATCGAAAACCCTAAACCACGTAAAATATGCAAACCAAATTAGAGAGCGTCTAACTTGTTTTTGCAGTGGTTTGGTGATGTGATATGGCCATAATGTGATGATGAATATGTATGAGATGATCATTATTGTATTGTGGCAACCGGCAGGAGCCTTATGGTTGTCTTTAATTTTCATGTTGAGTAGTATTTCAAAGAAGTTGTAATAGTTGCTACATGGAGGACAATCATGAAGACGGCGCCATTGACCTTGGTGCTTCGCCGACGATGATGGAGATCATGCCCGAAGATGATGGAGATCATGTCCGTGCTTTGAAGATGAAGATCAAAGGCGCAAAGACAAAAGGGCCATATCATATCACATATGAACTGCATGTGATGTTAATCCTTTTATGCATCTTATTTTGCTTAGATCGCGACGGTAGCATTATAAGATGATCCCTCACTAAAATCTCAAGATAATAAAGTGTTCATCCTTAGTAGCACCGTTATCAAGTCTTATCGTTTCGAAGCATCTCGTGATGATCGGGTGTGATAGATTCGATAAGTACTTACAACGGGTGCAAGACAGCTTTTGCACATGCGGATACTAAGGTGGCCTTGACGAGCCTAGCATGTACAGACATGGTCTCGGAACACGTGATACCGAAAGGTAGAGCATGAATCATATGATTGATATGATGAACACTTTGAGTGTTCGCCATTGAAATTACACCTTTTCTCGTGACGATCGATTTGAGGTGCGATGGATTTGGTTCGTGTGATCACTAAGACAATGCGAGGGATATTGTTTTGAGTGGGAGTTCACCTAGATTTTTAATTATGTTGAATTAAAATTTGAACTCAATTTGTCATAAACTTAGTCTAAACTATTGCAAATATATGTTGTAGAGATGGCGTCCTCAATCAATTTTAACCAGCTTCCTAGAGAAAGAAAAGCTTAAGAGCAACGGTAGCAACTTCACCGATCGGTTCCGTCATGTGAGGATCTTCCTCTCCGGCGGAAATCTGCAATATGTGCTTGATGCACCGCTAGGTGACCCTCCCGCAGAAACTGAAACCGATGAAGTAAAAGCTGTTTACGAGACTCGGAAAACTCGGTACTCTCAAGTTCGGTGTGCCATCCCGTGCGCTCCGGAATCCGATCTTCAAAAACGTTTTGAGCACCACGATCCTCATGAGTTGATGAATGAGCCGAAAGCTATTTTTGAGACTCATGCGGCCGTGGAATGCTATGAAGCATCGAAACATTTCTTCAACTCGTATGATGGAAGAAGGCAGCTCCATTAGTGAGCACATGCTCGCCATGACCGGGCATGCGAAGAAACTCGTGACTTGGGAATAGTGATTCCTAACGTATCGGGGATTAATCGTGTCCTTCAATCACCGCCACCAAGTTATAAGAATTTTGTGATGAACTACAATATGCGTAACATGAACAAGGAGTTACTCGAACTTTTTGGCATGCTAAAAGCCGCCGAGATTGAGATCAAGAAAGAGCACCAAGTGTTGATGGTCAACAAGACCACCGAGCTTCAAGAAACAGGGCAAGTCTAAGGGAAAATTCAAGAAGGGTGGCAAGAAAGCTGCCACGCCTCCTATGAAACCTAAGAACGGCCCTAAGCCCGATGCTCGAGTGCTATTACCGCAAGGAGAAGGGACACTCGGAAGCGTAATTGCTCCAAGTATTTGGCAGTATCCGAAGAGCGGCCTTGTCAAGAAGAAGAAAGAAGGTATATCTGATATACATGTTATAGATGTTTATCTCACTAGTTCTCGTTCTAGTACCCGGGTATTTGATACCGGTTCGGTTGCTCATATTTGTAACTCGAAACAGGAACTAAAGAATAAACGACAACCGCCGAAAGATGAAGTGACGATGCGCGTTGGAAACGGATCCAAGGTCAATGTGATCGCAATCGGCACACTTCCTCTACATCTACCTTCGGGATTAGTTTTAAGCCTAAATAATTGTTATTATGTACCTGCGTTGAGCATGAACATTATATCCGGATCTTGTTTAATGCAAGACGGTTATTCATTCAAGTCCGAGAATAATGGTTGTTCTATTTTTATGAATAATATCTTTTATGGTCGAGCACCACAAAAGAATGGCTTATTTCCGTTAGATCTCGATAGTAGTGATACGCATATACATAACATTGATGCTAAGCGAATTAAACTTAATGATAATTCTACTTATATGTGGCACTCGTCGTCTTGGTCATATTGGAGTGAAACGCATGAAGAAACTCCATACCGATGGATTACTTGAATCACTTGACTTTGAGTCACTTGATAGATGCGAAGCATGCCTAATGGGAAAAATGACTAAGACTCCATTTTCTCGGTATGATGGAGCGAGCTACCGACTTATTGGAAATCATACATACCGATGTGTGCGGACCAATGAGTGTAGCATCGCGCGGTGGTTATCGTTATGTTCTAACCTTCACAGATGATCCGAGTAGATATGGGTATATCTATTTCATGAAACATAAATCCGAAACTTTTGAGAAGTTTAAGGAATTCCAAAGTGAAGTAGAAAATCAACGTAACAAGAAGATTAAATTTCTACGATCCGATCGCGGAGGTGAATATCTAAGTTATGAGTTTGGCATGCATTTAAAGAAATGCGGAATACTTTCACAATTGACACCGCCGGGAACACCACAACGAAATGGTGTGTCCGAACGTCGTAATCGAACTCTCTTAGATATGGTTCGTTCTATGATGTCTCTTACCGATTTGCCGTTATCATTTTGGAGTTATGCATTAGAGACAGCCGCATTCACTTTAAATAGAGCACCATCAAAATCCGTAGAAACGACACCGTATGAATTATGGTTTAATAAGAAACCTAAGTCAGTCGTTCCTTAAAGTTTGGGGTTGCGAAGCCTATGTAAAAAAGTTACAACCGGACAAGCTAGAACCCAAAGCGGAGAAATGCGTCTTCATAGGATACCCTAAGGAAACTATAGGGTACACTTTCTATCACAGCATCCGAAGGCAAAATCTTTGTTGCCAAGAACGGAACCTTTCTTGAGAAAGAATTTCTCACTAAAGAAGTGACTCGGAAGAAAAGTAGAACTCGATGAGATTAATGAATCTATACTCGTTGATCGGAGTAGCGCAAGCATCGGAAGATGTACCTGTACCGCCTACACCGGCAACAGAGGAAGCTAATGATAATGATCATGAAACTTCGAACGAGGAAACTATCGAACCTCGCAGATCGACAAGGGAACGTGCCACTCCCGATTGGTATGATCCTTGTCTAAATGTCATGATTGTGGATAACAATGATGAGGACCCCGCGACGTATGAAGAAGCGATGATGAGCCCGGATTCCAACAAATGGCAAGAAGCCATGAAATCCGAAATGGGATCCATGTATGATAACAAAGTATGGACTTTGGTAGACTTACCTGATAGCCGAAAGGCTGTCGAGAATAAATGGATCTTCAAGAGAAAAAACAGATGCTGATAGTAATATTACTGTCTATAAAGCTCGACTTGTCGCAAAGGGTTTCCGACAAATTCAAGGAATTGACTACGATGAGACTTTCTCACCCGTAGCGAAGCTAAAATCTGTGAGGATTTTGTTAGCAATAGCTGCATTTTTCGATTATGAGATTTGGCAGATGGATGTCAAAACGGCGTTCCTTAATGGAGACATTGAGGAAGAGTTGTATATGGTACAACCCAAAGGTTTTGTTGATCCTAAAAATGTTGACAAAGTATGCAAACTTCAGCGTTCAATTTATGGACTGAAGCAAGCATCGAGAAGTTGGAACCGACGCTTTGATAAGGTGATCAAAGACTTCGGGTTTATACGATGTCATGGAGAGGCCCGTATTTACAAGAAAGTGAGTGGGAGCTTCCGTAGCATTCCCGATATTATATGTAGATGACATATTATTGATCGGGAATGATATAGAACTATTAAGCAGATGTAAAAGGTTATTTGAATAACAGCTTTTCAATGAAAGACCTTGGTGAAGCATCATATATATTAGGCATCAAGATTTATAGAGATAGATCAAGACGCCTAATAGGGCTATCACGGAGTACATACTCGGACAAGATTCTAAAGAAGTTTAGAATGGACGAAAGTAAGAAAGGGTTTTTACCTATGTTACTGGGCAAGGTCTTGAGTAAGACTCAAGGACCGGCTACGGCAGAAGAAAGAGAAAGGATGAATCAAATCCCCTATGCTTCGGCAAGTAGGCTCTATTATGTATGCCATGCTATGTACAAGACCGGATATAGCGCATGCCGTTAGTTTGACTAGCAGATATCAAAGTGATCCAGGAATGGAACATCTGGACAGCGGTCAAGAATATCCCGAAGTACTTGAAAAGAACTAAGGATATGTTTCTTTGTTATGGAGGTGACCAAGAGCTCGTTGTAACAAGTTACACCGATGCAAGTTGGAACACCGATCCCGATGACTCTAAGTCACAATCTGGGTACGTGTTTATATTGAATGGTGCTGCAAGTAAGCCGGGCAAGCTCGAGCAAGGTGCACGGTGGCGAAGTCTTCAACGGAATCGAGTACATAGCGGCTTCGGAGGCTTCATCGAAGCGGTATGGATGAAGAGGTTCATTGTAGAGCTCGGTGTGGTTCCTAGTGCATTGGACCCATTAATCATTTACCGTGATAACATGGGTGCCATCGCCAATGCACAAGAGCCAAGGTCACACAAGAGGCTGAAGCATATCAAGCTGCGTTACCACTCGATTCGCGAGTACATCGAAGATGGAGAAGTAAAGATTTGCAAAGTACACACCGATCCGAATGTAGCAGATCCGTTGACTAAAGCTCTCCCTAGGGCAAAGCATGACCAACACCGTAATGCCATGGGTGTTAGGTATATTACAATGTAATCTAGATTATTGACTCTAGTGCAAGTGGGAGATCGAAGGAGATATGCCCTAGAGGCAATAATAAAGTGGTTATTATTTATATCTTTATGTTTATGATAAATGTTTATATATCATGCTAGAATTGTATTAACCGAAACATTAGTACATGTGTGATATGTAGACAAACAAGAAGTCCCTAGTATGCCTCTTAAACTAGCTTGTTGATTAATGGATGATTAGTTTCATAATCATGAACATTGGATGTTATTAATAACAAGGTTATATCATTATATGAATGATGTAATGGACCCACCCAATTAAGCGTAGCATAAGATCTCGTCATTAAGTTATTTGCTATAAGCTTTCAATACATAGTTACCTAGTCCTTATGACCATGAGATCATATAAATCACTTATACCGGAAAGGTACTTTGATTACACCAAACACCACCGCGTAAATGGGTGGCTATAAAGGTGGGATTAAGTATCCGGAAAGTATGAGTTGAGGCATATGGATCAACAATGGGATTTGTCCATCCCGATGACGGATAGATATACTCCGGGCCCTCTCGGTGGAATGTCGTCTAATGTCTTGCAAGCATATGAATGAGTTCATAAGAGACCACATACCACGATACGAGTAAAGAGTACTTGTCAGAGACGAGGTTGAACAAGGTATAGAGTGATACCGAAGATCAAACCTCGGACAAGTAATATATCGCGAGACAAAGGGAATTGGTAATATATGTGAATGGTTCATTCGATCACTAAAGTCATCGTTGAATATGTGGGAGCCATTATGGATCTCCGCATCCCGCTATTGGTTATTGATCGGAGTGAGTACTCAACCATGTCCGCATAGTTCTCGAACCGTAGGGTGACACACTTAAAGTTGGATGTTGAAATGGTAGTACTTGAATTATGGAATGGAGTTCGAATATTTGTTCGAAGTCCCGGATGTGATCCCGGACATCACGAGGAGTTCCGGAATGGTCCGGAGAATAAGATTCATATATAGGATGTCATTTTATGTGAATAAAATGTCGCGGAAGGTTCTATGGAAGGTTCTAGAAGGTTCTAGAAAAGTCCGGAAGAAACCACCAAGGAAGGTGGAGTCCACAAGGGACTCCACCTCCATGGCCGGCCAACCCTAGTGGGGGAGGAGTCCCAAGTGGACTCCCCCTTAGGGGGCCGGCCACCCCCCACATGGGAGGTGGGAATCCCACCTTTGGGTGGGAGTCCTAGTTGGGCTAGGATTGCCCCCTCCTATGGAAGGTTTTGGTTCGGGTCTTATTCGAAGACTTGGACACCACCTCTTGGGGTTCCACCTATATAATGAGGGACCAAGGGGAGGGGCCGGCCACCCAAGAACCACCAAGGTGGCCGCACCCCATAGTGGCCGGCGCCCCCTCTCCCCAAACCCTAGCCGCCCGCTCCTCCACATCCCGCATAGCTTAGCGAAGCTCCGCCGGACTTCTACACCGCCACCGACACCACGCCGTCGTGCTCGTCGGATTCAAGAGGAGCTACTACTTCCGCTGCCCGCCGGAACGGGGAGGTGGACGTCGTCTTCATCAACAACCGAACGTGTGACCGAGTACGGAGGTGCTGCCCGTTCGTGGCGCCGGAACCGATCGTGATCAAGATCTTCTACGCGCTTTTGCAAGCGGCAAGTGAACGTCTACCGCAGCAACAAGAGCCTCATCTTGTAGGCTTTGGAATCTCTTCAAGGGTGAGACTCGATACCCCCTCGTTGCTACCGTCTTCTAGATTGCATCTTGGCTTGGATTGCGTGTTCGCGGTAGGAAAATTTTTGTTTTCTATGCAACGTTATCCTACACTTTTTTCTTGTGATATTTTGTAGACGAGGGGTGCGATGTCTTTCGGTCTTTTCCCATCAAGCAAAGGGTCCTCCAAAAAAATTGCCTTCTTTCCATTTCCAATGGAGAGGAATAGCTCTTTATCTTGGTTGTTGCATGGGTTTCCAAGGCCAACCCACGGTCTTGCCTCATCACTCCATTCATACCAAAGCCATCTCATGCGAAGAGCCGAAGCGAATTTAGAATCCCAAGACCTCCATATTCCTTGGGCTTACACACCATATCCCAACTAACTATGCATTTTCCTCCGGTGACTTTATCACTTGCCGCCCAAAAAAAGGCTCTTCGAATGCTATCAATTTTCATGAGCACCTCAACCGGCACATTGAGGACGGTAATGTAGTAGATGGCAATGCTAGTGAGGACGGACTTAACAAGGGTGGACCGGCCAGCCATGGTGACATGTTTCCCAATCCATGGCAAGAGCTTGGCGGCCACTTTATCTTCTAACGGTTGGAAGTGTATCCTTTTTAACCTAGTGACCGAAAGAGGAAGTCCGAGGTACTTCATTGGGAAGCTTGTACGGGAAGCCAGAAAGGCTTGAAGGATGTCATTAAGATCAAGCTCCGTACATCTAATCGCCGCCACTTGACTTTTTGTGCAATTAGTGACAAGACCGGTTACATGCCCAAAGTGTTGCAAGGTAGTAGAAAGGTAGTTGATGTCATCCTTGTTGGGAACCATGAAAATAGCGGCGTCATCGGCATAAAGAGAGGTGCGGACCGTGGGAGCCCTCCCCGTCAACTTATGGAGATGCCTTTGTTCGGTGGCCTTCCGGAGAATGTGATGAAGTGGATCGATGGCCAACACAAAGAGGAGAGGAGACAACGGGTCCCCTTGTCGGAACCAATTCTTAAGGGTCCTAGACCAGTTTGTAAGTGGAAGGAGGCACCGAGTGGTATTATAAAGATCAACTCGGATGGAGCCATTCAGTCTTCGTCAGGTATGGCTGGAGTTGGCATTGTTGCACGTGCAGGTTCTGTTTTCAGAGGTGCTATGTGCAAGACTTATACAGAGATTATGGATCCTCTTACTATTGAAGCGCTGGCCCCGAGAGATGCAGTTCTATATGTTGTTGCTAGAGGCTTCGAAAGGGTGCAGTTTGAAGTGGACTGTCAAGTGTTGTGCAAACATTGGCAAGACAAACTAAACAATCGATCTCTGATTGGTCCTATTTTAGAGGAGATTCATGAGCATAGTTTAGGTTTTCAAACTTTTACTATTTCTCATGTTAGACGTGAGGCCAATATGTCGGCTCACTGTTGCGCTAAGTTTGGGTGTATACAGGATGATAATAGGTCTTGGGATGTAGAACCGCCAGATTTTTTAGAGCACAGTCTTATGACTGGTTGTAATCCAGACCAAAGCAGTAGGTTTTCTGACGCACTCTTTTCCTTCCAGGATACCGAAGGGGGCTGGAAGGTTTTTAATGAGGCGGGCCTACTTGCTTAATTTTAATATATTGGGGTTTTCAAAAAAAAAGTATTTTATTTTGTGTGGTACTTTTGCCTTCCACAAATATTTAAAGTTTCTATCTACCCAAATCTCAGTTAACTTCTTATACATAGTAAGTTTTTATCTACCCAAATCTCAGTTAACTTCTTATACTCCCTCCGTTCTCTTTTAATTGACTCAGATTTAGTACAACTTTGTACTAAATTTGAGTCAATTAAAAAATAACGGAGGGAGTACATAGTAAGTTTTTATCTACCCAAATCTCAGTTAACTTCTTATACATACTTTCGACTGAAAAGGTACCAGTTATAGTTATACTCTTGTCACGGTCCGTATCCTGCATATGCCGATCTTCAGAAGCCGTGTGATCGAAACCTTCAGTTGTAGAAATTGACGAACATGCTGGCTAATTGTCTTCTGTGACCTTAGCTAGACTGTCTAAGCCTTTTAAGTTTGTATTTGATGACGGTTGTGTGTATATTTCGATGCAGGGACCGGGAAGGAATAAAGCTTTTCCTTAACTAATAAAAATTTCTTGATGAGCACTGCTTGTACAGTTGTGATATCTGTACCTTCTCTAGTGTACCTGCCTGGGACTTTCTTTTTTCAGAAAAATCCCAGGGACTTTCTGGCCTGGGGATTTATCAGCGATTGTCAAGTCTTGACTATTGAAAAGATCCTTTCATACCACCCTTTTATTTATTCTTTGGCCAATGTTACAGACTAACGGCACGCGCGGATTAAATAATCCATGCGCACAGTGAAGTTTCTTCAGAGATGTTGAGAGAATACATGTCATCTCTGCTGATAATGTGCAATTTATTCACAGTGACAAAACGTACATTGCTTCTACCAACTGCTCGCTTGTTCTTACGGTACCTCACCTAATTGCAGGAACAAATTTAGCTACAAAATGACATCAACATTACACTTCTTGCCTCTAAGGCAAGAGGGCCGTTTGTTTTATAATTTGGTGAGGTTGTTTGCGCCATCGATTATTTGAAATGGAGTAGGAATCGTCTGGGCTCCACTATAAAACTAAAGAGCTTCGTCCATTTTGGACGGCAGGAACAGAACAGGTGGTCAACAAGTCCAATCGCCCAACTCGCTAGTAGTAGGCCCATGCAAGCAACAACCAAAATCCCTCAACGAATCACAGAGCACATGGTCAACGGTCGGTATTTCTCTTTGGAGTATATATCGCAACAGTTTCGACGACATGTTGGCAACGTTTTTTTTTTTTTTTGACGTGATATGTTGGCAACGTTAAGCAACCGTAAGCAAGTTATATATAATCCCCTAAACGCGTCTTGGGATAAGTAGTACCAGTACGCAGCAGGACTGCAACAGGATCTCCAATGAGAACCCAAGTCTGAGTGGGACTGAAAGTAACATTTGGACAGCTGCAGCCCTTCAGAATTCAGAAGTAAACATCTTAATTTCTAACATATGGTAAAAGTTACTGTCATTTGTGCGTCGGGAGATAAGATGATGCTATCTGTTTGGCGATGGTGACAAGGAGAGCCCATTTCTAACCCAGTCTATCTGTCCATGCTAGGGATTAACAGTACCTGGCATGTTCTGACAAGTCTCCCTTGAGATAAGTAGCTCTCCTCCAGATAAAACAATTTGATGCTTATAATAGCTTGGCAACATCATGTAAATTTCTGCGGGATAGTTCTGTTAGCCGTTTCATCTCTATGAATTGGCTGCTAAACTATGTTTCGTGATCTTATCTTTTTCTAACTTAAATTATAGGAACGAATATGAGAATTTAGTCTGGTGGAATGAACCCATCGTCAATCATAGAATTTTCAAGTGTACAATCGATGGCAACTTTAAAACAAAAAAGTGCCACATGAAAGTTGACATAGCTCACCACACTCTGCCGTGGCAACTATCTACTGGAGTGGCGCCAGGATGGCAAGCCGCGCGTACGTCCCACCTAGATTGGAGACCTCTGATGGCAAGCGTTGAGGGATTGGAAGCTCCGATCCCCCACCTTCAGAGTCAATATGTGTCCAACTAGAGTACTAGCCCACCTACAGGGAATAATCTCCTCCCCTCCCCCCTCCCAAAAAAAAGCAAGCGCCATACCCTCCAAGGCATCCTCACTCGACGCGAAGGTTCTACTGACACCGTCTTCATGGGGCCCCTTGCCGCCGCCCATCTCCAGCGAGGGCCCGTGCAGGGGCGTAGCTGGGTTATAGTACCAGGGGTCACATGACAGTAGGTAAAAATTGGTTTCTTTGATATATTTTCATCATTTATAGTGTGCGACACCCCCAAAATCGAGCTAAAAAAATTAGGTGTGACTTGTACAGTGACACATGGTTGTTTCGGTGGTAGCTCCACCCCTGAGCCGGTCACAGCATCACCGTCCACCCTCGTGGTAGCAACACCGCCCACGGTCGGTAGCAACGTTGTACACCCATGGTAGCAACCCCCCGCCCCCGCCCCTCGCCGTTGGCAAGAACTCCATACACCCATGGTAGAAATGTCAGCCTAACATCGTCCATGCATGGTAGAGACGATGCACGTTGTACATCTATCATCTATCGTAGCAAGGGTGCATGCCGCACACCCATGTAGCAACGCTGCCCGCCTACGGTAGCATCTCTAGCTAGCATCGCCATCATCTCACATAGGTACACCTCCGATGTTAGGCGCACGATAACGAAATTGTGGAACAAACACCTCCGCATGGTCATCGGCAAAGAGTGTCGGTTCATAGCATGAGATAAGCCACCTCGAAGAATTGGTCCTCTCCGGGGGTAGGGGAGAGAGAGGGGCTCGTCGGATATTCTCGACACCGATGGAAGATCTCGCGTTATGGAAAGGAGGAGCATCATCAGCGCACTTCAGAGATGAGCTCATGTTATGGAGGTAGGAGCATCGGCATGTTGCGAAGACAATCTTACGCTATCGAGGCATGGAGCGTCGGCGATAGACCGTGGAGACGTGCTCTCTTATTACCCTCTCAATTGGGATACGAGCGGTGGGGGTGGGAGGAGATAAGATGTGAGCGGGCCCTATGGTTTGCGGGATAGCGGGCATATGCAACACTATCAATCGCCTAGCCACGCATCCTATGGAGAAGTAGGAGGACGCCCGTGTTGCAATCCACATGGTGAAAGCTAGGGTTTTCCTTTTCTAATGAACCATGCATCATCAGAAATCGTACCATTACACATGTCAAGAAAAATAAAAAAAATGTAAGCCTAACTGCGGCCTTCCCACAGCCTAGTTCTTTTCCTGGTTAAAAATAAGCTACCCCTTTCCTAGCTTCTTCCATAAGCCACATATGACATATTACTTTGGCTTCTAAATTAATTATGGTATAACTTGTTTAGAATCTCCAACTAATAAATTAGGCGGCTTGATATGGATATCCGGGCAGTCTGGTACACTAGAACAGCCATTGATACGAGGATTAAGTCTAAGGTTGTACCATTATTGTATCATAGTATTATTATTAGGGAATAATGTAGCCAGGTCATGTGGTGGGCCATCTAGGGTTTTAAGTTGTGTCTGTTTGACTTGGTCCTGTCCAAGTCGAACTAGGTTAGGCCCAATAGGGGCTGGCCGGCCACCTCTCCCTCATATAAGGAGATGGTGCGGCTAGGAGATCTATTGGTCATACGGATCATCAAGGTGCATCGTGAAAGATCAGGAAAACAATTCTCATCATGTGGTATCAGAGCCAGGTTGATCACGGTGCAGATTATTTTGTTGCTCGGTTGTTTCTGCTCGGTTGTCGTGGCTACCATTGGGTACGTCGCCACCATGCTGTTGGTGAAGATCGAGGAGGAGGAAGTGGGCGGCAGAGTCAAGTTTCAAGAACATCTGCGAAGTTGTTGTTGACTGGCAGATCGCCAGATCCGTTAGTCGACATGGTTGGAGGCAGATTGTGAAGTTGCTACGATTCTGTAGATTGGTTATGTTGGAGATATGCTCAAGAGGCAATAATAAAGTGGTTCTAATAATATATCTTTGAGTTTACGATAAATGTTTGCATACCATGCTACAATTGTATTAACCGAAACATTGATACATGTGTATTATGTAAACAACAAGGAGTCCCTAGTAAGTCTCTTGTATAACTAGCTTGTTGATTAATAGATGATCATGGTTTCGTGATCATGAACATTGGATGTTATTAATAACAAGGTTATGTCATTAGATGAATGATATAATGGACACACACCCAAATATGCGTAGCATAAGATAACATCATTAAGTTTAGTTTGCTATAAGCTTTCGATACATAGTTACCTAGTCCTTCGACCATGAGATCATGTAAATCACTTATAACGGAAGGGTACTTTGATTACATCAAATACCACTGCGTAAATGGGTGGTTATAAAGGTGGGATTAAGTATTCGGAAAGTATGAGTTGAGGCATATGGATCAAGAGTGGGATTTGTCCATCCCGATGACGGATAGATATACTCTGGGCCCTCTCGGTGGAATGTTGCCTGATTAGCTTGCAAGCATATGAATAGTTTACAAGAGATGATATGCCACGGTACGATTAAAGAGTACTTGTTGGAGACGAGATTGAACAAGGTATGGAGATACCGATTATCAAACCTCGGATAAGTAAAATATCGCGTGACAAAGGGAATCGGTATTGTATGTAAATGGTTCAATCGATCACTAAGTTATCGTTGAATATGTGGGAGCCATTATGGATCTCCAGATCCCGCTATTGGTTATTGGTCGGAGAGGAGTCTCGACCATGTCTACATAGTTCACAAACCGTAGGGTGACACCCTTAAGGTTTGATGTTGTTTTAAGTAGATATGGTATATGGAATGGAGTTCGAATTTTGTTCGGAGTCTCGGATGGGATCCAGGAAATCATGAGGAGGTCCGGAATGGTCCGGAGAATAAGATTCATATATAGGAAGTCACTTTCCATGTTTGGAAATGATCCGGTGCATTTATGGAAGGCGCTAGAATGTTCTAGAACCTTCCGGAAGAAATCACCATGGAAGGTGGAGTCCCGGTTGGGCTCCACCAACCCTAACCAGCCAACCAAGTGGGAGGGTGGAGTCCATGGTGGACTCCACCTCCTTGGCCGGCCAACAAGGGGGGAAGGGGAGAGTCCCTGTCCCTCTAGGTTTCGTCCATAAGGCAGTTTTTGAAATGGGGTCTTATTCGAACACTTTGGGCAAACCCTTGGGGTTCCACCTATATAATGAGGGAGAGAGGGAGGGGCCGGCCACCACCTTGGCCGCACCAACCAGAGGCACCAAGGCCGGCGCCCCAGCTGCCCCTCTCCCCAAACCCTAGCCGTCCCCCCTCCTCATACACCTCCCGTAGTGCTTAGGCGAAGCCCTGCCGGAGATCTCCACCACCACCGCCACCACGCCGTTGTGATGTCGGGATTCCGAGGAGGATCTACTACTTCCGCTGCCCGCTGGAACGGGGAGAAGGACGTCGTCATCAACACCGAACGTGTGACCGAGTACGGAGGTGCTTGCCCGACTGTGGCACCGTCAAGATCTTCTACGCGCTTTTGAAAGCGGCAAGTGATCATCTTCTGCAACAACAAGATCTAATCTCGTAGGCTTTGGAAATCTTCGAGGGTTAGTCTCATGATCTTCTCGTTGCTCCCATCTTCTAGATTGGATCTTGGCTTGTTATTCATTCTTGCGGTAGGAATTTTTTTTTTTCTATGCTACGAATCCCATCAGTGGTATCAGAGCCGTGTCTATGCATATATTGGTTGCACGAGTAGAACACAATGGTTTTGTGGGTGTTGATGCTTTTATTGTTTTTAGTTAGTGTACTTTGCATCTTGCGGGATGGTGGGATGAAGCGGCCCGGGCTAACTTTACATGACCGCGTTCATGAGACTTGCTCCACGCTCGACATGCAACTTGTATTGCATAAGTGGCGTTGCGGGTGTGTGTCTCTCTCACCATAGTGAAGATGCAAACTACTCTTTCTATTGAGAACACTTGTATCACCGTTGTGGTTCATGTTCGTAGGTAGATTGGATCTTACTCGAAAACCCTAAACCACGTAAAATATGGAAACCAAATTAGAGGCGTCTAACTTGTTTTTGCAGGGTTTGGTGATGTGATATGGCCATGATGTGATGATGAATATGTATGAGATGATCATTATTGTATTGTGGCAACCGGCAGGAGCCTTATGGTTGTCTTTATATTTCATGTTGTAGTATTATTTCAAAGTAGTTGTAATAGTTGCTACATGAGGTGAAAAACCATGATGACGGCGCCATGGACCTTGACGCTACACCGATGATGATGGAGATCATGCCCGGTTATTATGGAGATCATGTCCGTACTTTGGAGATGAAGATCAAAGGCGCAAAGACTAAAGGGCCATATCATATCACATATGAATTGCATGTGATGTTAATCCTTTATGCATCTTATCTTGCTTAGATCGCGACGGTAGCATTATAAGATGATCCCGCACATTAATATCAAGATAATAAAGTGTTCTCCCCTCGTATGCACCGTTGCTACAGTTCATCGTTTTGAAGCATCTCGTGATGATCGGATGTGATAGATTCTACGTTCACATACAATGGGTGTAAGCCATGTTGCATACACGGAAATACTTGGGTTTGCTTGGCGAGCCTAGCATGTACAGATATGGCCTCGGAACACAGGAAACCGAAAGGTTGAACACGAGTCATATGGATGATATGATCAACATGTTGATGTTCACCATTGAAGCTACATCATCTCACGTGATGATCGGTTTTGGTGTAGTGGATATGGATCGTGTGCCACTGAACAACTATGAGGGATGTTGTATTAAGTTGGATTTCATTAGTAATTAGATTAAAACATGAACTAATTATCATGAACATAGTCTGAATAGTATTTTGAATTAAATTTGTATAATTGGCATCCGTTATCTACCATGCGCTAGTCTTATAATTGAGATAGAAATACTGTTAAGTCTGATAAGCAACTTTACGGACTGGTACCGTATTATTGAAGAATCAAGAAATGATTAAGTCCTATTGAAAACTTTTAGTAAACCTCACATTGCTGATTCAAAGAGAAATGGTTTCAATTAGTACCTAAAATCATCTTGTCTCCGTGAAACTTGAAGTTCAAATCCGTTTGAAAAGTAAGGAGCTGGAAATTTTGTTTTCGTAAATAAGCAAGGTATGAGATATATGTGATATCTAAGACCTTATTGCAAGATGATAGAATATAATCTAGTGAGACTACATAAACTCATAAGTGTTATGGGAATGTACGAAGGTTGAAGACGTCAGGCGTCCCAATCCTCCAACTATTTGGGCATTAACGATATTCGCATATCCATGAAGTGATCGTCCTTAGTATGCACAGTTGCTAAAACTCGTTGTTTCGAAGCATCACGTGATGATCGGGTGTTATAGATTCTACGTGTGCATAAAACGGGTGCAAGCCAGATTTGCACATGCGAATACCAAGGTTAAAACTTTACGAGCCTAGCATGTACAGACATGGTCTCGGAAAGTCGTCATGATTTGATGGATAAAAATTATGGGTGAAATTGTTCATCACATTAAAAGGCTACTAATAGTGAAATCTGAAACACTTGTCATGTGATGATCAACTACAAGGTAAGAACCTCAAGGTTATGGTGTTTGACCAACAAACCTAGAAGTTATTGATGTTGAAGTGTTTTCTGAGAATGAGGAAAGCCAAAAGAGAAACTACAAAATATTTTGGCAGAAAGAAAGAAAAGACTAGAAAGTCTAGCTCAGGTGTATATAGATGATATACATGTTATGAATGTATTCTTTGATTGGTCACACAATGGAATTCTTGGGTATAAGTACCATATTGGTTGGTATGAGATGTCATACAACACAACGCAATACAAGAATACAATGGCTAGTGACTGATAAGAAATATGGTAATAATGCATGTCTAGAACATAATAAAGTGTTATTATGTTTGTCGTTGGCATTCTACCTAGCCTTTAGGATTTATAATAAAGAACTTAATAATTGTTATTTTGCTCTGGTCAAATGAAAACAATGAGTTGTTCAAATTATGACCTTATTCCATGTGCGATGGATAAGTTATTATAAATCTTAATGGTGAAACAAACATACATAACACTGACGCTAATATGCCGTAAGGCAAATGATTTGAATTTTACTTATTAGTGGAACCGCCATTTAGGTCATGTTAGAAAGGAACGCATGAAGGAACTCCATGCAAATGGATTTTTGGAGTCATTTTATTTTTGAATCGTTTGGCGCTTGCAAATCTCTTCTAAAGAAAATGACTGAAATATCGTTCATAGGCCAAGAGTTGAACGGGCAACTAACTTAGTGGAAACATACATGATGATGTATGTGGTTCACTGAGCATAGTTGTGTGCGGGAGATTCTTCTACTTCATGAAAACTTCCAACAATGAATTGAGTGTATATATAAGGATATATTTATTCAATAAGGAAGAAGTTTGAAACATTTGAATAGATTCAAATAAATTTCAGCATGAAGTGGAAATCATCGTAATAGAAAAGTCAAATATCTATGATTGATCATGGTGGAAATATTTGAATTACGAATTTTAGCGAACATCTAAGAGAGTTATGAAATTATTCTACAACTCACGTTTCTTGGAGTATCATAGTGATGATGGAGTATCCGAGAGACGTATCCAAACCTTGTTGGATTATGATGAGATAATATATTATGACGCCATTATATTTTTGTGGATTATACTTTAGAGACTACCGCTTTTAAACTGAATAGAGCATCATCATAATCTGTTGAAATGACACCATACGAGTTATGGCATGGGTATAAACCCTTATAGTTCTTTCTTAAATTTTGGAATGCATAGAATAAGTAAATAAGTTTACAACCAAAATCGGATGAATGTCTTTGTTGATTATCCCAGATAATTGAATGAGAATTCTTTCCACTATGGAGACAAAGACAAAAGTGTTTGCCAATGTTTCCTATTTCCAAGAAATTGTTTCTAGCGAAGTATTTGAGTGGGAGGACAATAGAACTTGATAAGGTTGATGAACCTGAGCATGATGATCCGAGTAGCGCAGCATCAGAAATGGTTCTGGAAGCGGCCACGATGATCATGGCTCCCATGTCTACAAAGTGTTATAGTCATGAAGATCGAAGTACCTATTGAACCTTGTAGGTATGGTTTACTTTGTGATCAAATAAATGATTCGTGAACAAAGGATTGATTTTGAACAATGATAAACCAACTACATACAAAGAAGCTATGATGGGCCCTGACTCCGTTAAAATGGCTATGCGCCATAAAATCCAAGATAGGTGAATACTTTTTGAAAGTAAATGGATCTATAAAATTGATGGACTTGGATGGAATATCGTTGAAGAAGCTCGACTTGTCGAAAAGTTGTTTACGACAAAGTTCAAAGAGTTGACTACGATAAGATTAGATCTTCCGTAGCGATGCTTATAGTCTATATGGATTATTCTAGTAATCGCTACATATTTCTTTTATGAGATATGCTAGTAGGATGGCAAAATACATTACTTAACATAAGTGTGTATTAAAGGTGTATACAAGATACAACCAAGAGTTTTGCTGGTCCGTGGAATACTAGATAGGTATACAAACTTCAATTGGATGAAGTGAGTATCGCGGAGTTGGAATCTTCACCGGATGAAATAGTCAAAGAGTTTTTGATTTCATCGTAAACGATGAAGAAGCTTGCATTTGCAAGAAATTAAGTGGGAGCGCTGAGACATATTTATAATACTTTATGTAGATGACATATAGTTGGTTATAAATGATGTAATTATATACTTGATTAAAAAGGTTTCATTGAGAATTAACTTCAATGAAAGGATAAACTGAAACATATTTAGTGTCAAGATCTATGAAGATAGATTGAAACATATAATAAGTTTAAAGTACATAAAATGAATATTGAAGTAGTTCAATATAAATATATTAAGAAGGTGTTCTTTTGCCATGTGAAGGTTTAACAAGACCTGAGTGTATTTGACACTCGATGAGTAAAAACACATGAGTGATTTTAGATCACGAATAATATGTACAAAATCAGATGTCCTTTGCTCTAAAAGTTAGGAGCATATACCAGAATGATTCATGTGATGATCATTGGACAACAGTAAGAATATCCCTGAGTGCTTTAGAAGACCAAAGATATATATAGTTTTATATGGGGTAGTGACAAACAAATCGTTGTAAGGTGTTACACCGATATTAGTTTGGTCACATATAAAATCTCAATTAGGCTAAGTGTTGATTAAATGGTAGCACAATGAGCTAGAAGATGTCTATGCTAGATTTAGATAAGATATGTCATTGTTTTGACAATGATTGAGGATGTTAAGTCGAGAAGTTCTTTGAGAACTTGGTGTAGTTCCGATAGTGTCAGAACTTTGAAGCTATATTGTGTGTGACAATATTAGTGACATATTTCAGACCGCAGAATTAAGGTTCCACCAGAAGACCAAACATATTTAATGCCGACTCATTTGGAAAATGAGTGATGCGTGAAGACGTAAATGAATTGCAAAATACATACGTTTCTGAGCATGTCAGATCTGTTGACTAAAACCTCTCCCATGAGCAAAACATGATAAGCACCAGAAGGCCAAGGTGTTATATCTTTACAAATGTAAACTAGATTATTGACTCTAGTGCAAGTGAAAGACTGTTGGAGATATGCCCAAGAGGCAATAATAAAGTGGTTATTATAATATATCTTTGAGTTTATGATAAATGTTTGCATACCATGCTATAATTGTATTAACCGAAACATTGATACATGTGTGTTATGCAAACAACAAGGAGTCCCTAGTAAGCCTCTTGTATAACTAGCTTGTTGATTAATAGATGATCATGGTTTCGTGATCATGAACATTGGATGTTATTAATAACAATGTTATGTCATTAGATGAATGATATAATGGACACACACCCAAATAAGCGTAGCATAAGATCACGTCATTAAGTTCAGTTTGCTATAAGCTTTCGATACATAGTTACCTACTCCTTCGACCATGAGATCATGTAAATCACTTATACCGGAAGGATACTTTGATTACATCAAACGCCACTGCGTAAGTGGGTGGTTATAAAGGTGGGATTAAGTATTCGGAAAGTATGAGTTGAGGCATATGGATCAAGTGTGGGATTTGTCCATCTCGATGACGGATAGATATACTCTGGGCCCTCTCGGTGGAATGTCGTCTGATTAGCTTGCAAGCATATGAATAGTTCACAAGAGATGATATGCCACGGTACGAGTAAAGAGTACTTGTTGGAGACGAGGTTGAACAAGGTATGCAGATACCGATGATCAAACCTCGGACAAGTAAAATATCGCGTGACAAAGGGAATCGGTATCGTATGTAAATGGTTCAATCGATCACTAAGTTATCGTTGAATATGTGGGAGCCATTATGGATCTCCAGATCCCGCTATTGGTTATTGGTCGGAGAGGAGTCTCGACCATGTCTACATAGTTCACAAACCGTAGGGTGACACACTTAAGTTTTGCTGTCGTTTTAAGTAGATATGGAATATGGAATGGAGTTCGAATTTTGTTCGGAGTCTCGGATGGGATCCAGGACATCATGAGGATGTCCGTAATGGTCCGGAGAATAAGATTCATATATAGGAAGTCACTTTCCATATTTTGGAAATGATCCGGTGCATTTATGGAAGGCGCTAGAATGTTCTAGAACCTTCCGGAAGAAATCACCATGGAAGGTGGAGTCCCTGTTGGGCTCCACCAACCCTAACCAGCCAACCAAGTGGGAGGGTGGAGTCCATGGTGGACTCCACCTCCTTGGCCGGCCAACAAGGGGGGAAGGGGAGAGTCCCTGTCCCTCTAGGTTTCGTCCATAAGGCAGTTTTTGAATTGGGGTCTTATTCGAACACTTTGGGCAAACCCTTGGGGTTCCACCTATATAATGAGGGAGAGAGGGAGGGGGCCGGCCACCACCTTGGCCGCACCAACCAGAGGCACCAAGGCCGGCGCCCCAGTTGCCCCTCTCCCCAAACCCTAGCCGCCCCTCCTCCTCATACACCTCCCGTAGTGCTTAGGCGAAGCCCTGTCGGAGATCTCCACCACCACCGCCACCACGCCGTCGTGCTGTCGGGATTCCGAGGAGGATCTACTACTTCCGCTGCTCGCTGGAACGGGGAGAAGGACGTCGTCATCAACACCGAACGTGTGACCGAGTACGGAGGTGCTGCCCAACAGTGGCACCGTCAAAATCTTCTACGCGCTTTTGAAAGCGGCAAGTGATCATCTTCTGCAACAACGAGATCTAATCTCGTAGGCTTTGGAAATCTTCGAGGGTTAGTCTCATGATCTTCTCGTTGCTCCCATCTTCTAGATTGGATCTTGGCTTGTTATTCGTTCTTGCGGTAGGAAATTTTTTGTTTTCTATGCTACGAATCCCATCAGGTTACTATCGTGATCGCTGGCCAGATTGTTTTGTTCGTGATTGGCGTTGGACAAGAAGAAGGAGCAGCATGCATGTCCAGGCGTGAGAGGAGTAAACTCACGTGGAGAGTCCACGATCGGGAGCTGCAGCAGATATTCCACTGTTTATTCAGGATTGCTTTCGGGCCAGACGAGTTGTTCAGGTCAGATCCATGCAAAATTGATATTTGGTGGTGCTGTAGTTTCACAATGTAGTTTCTCGATGTACGGAGCAGCGGAACTTTCTGTTTTCAGCCAGGTGGTGTGTTCTAGCAAATGTGTCACAAAATTATAATGGTACCTAGCAAAGACACAATAGAACGATGTGTTTCAGCAAATGCTAGAAAATAATGGTGTCCTGTAGCAAATTTTTCTTAAAAAAAAAGGAAAGAAAAGTTGGGATCAAACTTGTTTTCTTTGGTGGTGCGTGGTGTCCAGGTAACAAAAAAAGTTGTTTGCTTAGTACAGGCAGAGCTCAACCTGGTCACTTTCCTTGGATGGGTGGCCACGTGAAGGTTTTCTCCTAGGCAACATAGATTATAAAAAAAATTGCACATATCCGATGGGATTTTTGCGCAAGAAAAAAAAGAGGTAAAGGCTGGACCGTTTCGGGCAAGCTTGAGAAAAAAAAAAGAGAAATCACGTGCACAGACTAGTTGTGCTACGCGACAAGCTGATTCACGGATGTTTTGTGCACGGGCAGAAATAAAAGAAAGGACAGAAAAATGCGACATAAAATGAGACACTGGTTTTTAGAAGAATGCATACCCAGGCGTGTTCAGCTTATTTGGATCCATGGCATGCAGGATTTTGTTTTGTGTGTTTTGGGTGATATGCAAGGTGCACTTTCGGTTTGCATTTGGAGGATGTCTGTGTCTCAATCACGTTGAAGGCGTCGAAGACCAAATGGCGCCAAGGACAAGTCAAGCTAGTCGAGAGGGAGGATGAGGTGTGGAAGACTGGCGAGGCTTGGGGATGAAGACCAGCGATGTTGCTTATCTGACGCCACACTTTTTCTAGCAGACTCTCACGTGTTGGGGACAACGCTTCTTGAAGAAGGGGGGGATGATATGGATATCCGGGCAGTTTGGTACACTAGGACAGCCATTGATACGAGGATTAAGTCTAAGGTTGTACCATTATTGTATCATAGTATTATTATTAGAAAATAATGTAGCCAGGTCATGTGGTGGATCATCTAGGGTTTTAAGTTGTGTCTGTTTAACTTGGGCATGTCCAAGTCGAACTAGGTTAGGCCCAATAGGGGCAGGCCGGCCACCTCTCCCTCATATAAGGAGATGGTGCAGCTAGGGTTAGGTTTAGCTTTGGTTGAATTAAATCTTGTAATCCTGAAGCTCAACACCATCCCTACGGGGTTGGCTCCTTAACGGTGTCTCGGACGTTCGTCTAGGTATCTATTAATAAAGATATGAGAGTTCTTGAGTTGTCAAGAGTAATCATGTGTACTTGGTATCCTTAAATCTGTCAAGGAAGTTCAAAATCTATCGGTCCTACGGATCATCAAGGTGTATCATCAAAGATCGGGAAACCAATTCTCATCACGGCTTATGCAGAAGTTTAGACGAGGGTGGCTTATTTTTTAAGCCGTCAAAAGAGGTGTAACTAGGCTGGGCTGGGAAGATTCAAAAATAACTGCACGGTTGCTGGACTGTACAAGAGGTATATGCATGTGTCAGGGCCCCTAGGTACCGCCTGTAGCGAACAATAACACCAGCTCGTCTACAGCGGCCGTATATGGGCTAACGTTTTGATCAGGTCGATTCACATGTATAATGTTTTTTATTTATCTCATAGAAGTCTACAATATATTAATTTAGTTAAATTTACAAAAAATATCTTTTCAAAAAAAATATTGTGTTTCATGAGGCTTATGGAAGAAGCTTTTCAAAAAAAAAAGATCTTTTAAAAAAATACCTTAAGGGATTTGAAGGTTTTTAATGAAACAGCTTTTTTTTTGATAAACATACCCTTTTATTATCCTCACAGCACATTACAAGATTGGGACAAGAAAGTCCCAAAAGCAGAAACAACCCTGGTAGAACACGACATTACATCGAAGTCCATCAAGGACACGCACACCAGTCGCCGCTTGACGCTGCCTTGCGTGTCGTCTGACCGCTTCCGGGTTGCATCGTCGACATCATGTGTTGCCTCCACGTGTCTCCTCCGCTGAACAGGAGTAGACTCACCGACGGTTAGCCAGTCCGGCTGCCACCAGGGAGGAGACGCCGCTGAACCTCCGCTCGCCTCGCAAACGACACCAGGTCGCCGGCGGAGCAGATGAAACCAGTCCAACAGCAAGGCACAGGAAAAAACAGGTCGTCGTCGGCGCAGCAAAAACTGGAGAGGTTGAATCGCCGACGAATCATGCCCGCTGACTCGGGCAGAGCTCCCCCACCGGAGACGTACGCACCAGCAAGAAACATGCCATCTATAAGCCCTTCCCGGGACCGCAAGCGGGCCTCCGATAGGAGGTAAAGGGAAGGCACATGGAGGCCAAGAACCAGCTGTAGATCGGCCTAATCCTAGTGCATGGATATGGAAGAAAACATCACTGGGAAAAGCCAAGGACACCGCCATTAAAACAACCAAGAAAACATGCAGACACCCCAAACCGATCCGCTCAAGACTCCAAGAGAGAGGATTGAAATCAATTCGCCGGAAGAGAAAGATTTGGGCAAGAAAATCCGGCGAGATAAGCACTAGAGGACAGGGATTTATTAGGAGACAAAAGGGGGCAAAATCAACCTTGCGAAGGGGATTTTCCATGGGATTATTGGTGGAGCGGCCGGGCGGTTGCTGGTTACCGCAGAATCCAACGACCAGCAGGCCGATAGACACGACGAGTAAAGCAAGCAGGCAAACGGCGCGTCGACGGGCACCCAGATCCGCCAACGTTGGGCTCTGAAAAGGGAAAGCAGACCACGCTGCAACACCAGGACACGCCATGAGACTATATTCACAGGGGGAGGCGGCGCCGGGCCCCTCTCCCCTCCCACTCCGGCCGGCAAAGCCGGCGGAGAAGAAGAGGAGAGGAGGCACCGGGGATTCTGTAAAGGAAGGAGAGGTCAAGGGCGAGCGAGAGGATAGGGACGAGCCAGAGGAGAGCGATCTTGGGGGAAGAGGAGACTTGTTTAATATATTATGTTTCAAAATAAAATACAAAAAAAAATATTTTCAGTAGGTAAGAAGAAAAAATCATGTGCTATCATAGAAGCATATGGGGGCAGGCCCTTGGGGCAGAGTCGTGTGTCGTGCGATAGCACTAAACTAGATATAAGGGTTTCTTGTGTTTACAGCGATTTGATCGCCAATTGTGTATTCAGTTGAATGTTGGTTCTTTATGGGTCATGTTGTCAGATGGACATAAATTAAGCTATGTGATGAGTTCTTATTTGGTGACACACAGGAGAACAGTATCCTCGACACACAGGAGAACAAATGCGAACCACTCAAGGAGAGTGACAAAATATCCGATGAAAACAAATATTTGCTAGAAACATGGAAACTAAATCATTCACCGTGGTACGGAAACACATCCAGCTCGCATTTTGAACCTAATGCTTTATAGAAATCAACCTGCAATCGTCCCTCTCCCTCATGTGCATTAATACATGCATTATTGTTTTGTTCAAACTAAAAAGGGGTTCATATATTTTGAATTTGATGTCCAATTTGATTTTTTTCACCACCGTATTTATCATCGGAAAAAGTAAAGTAGAATCTGTTGCTGAAAGTGGAACTCCCCTTTTGATGAAACTTTTCGAAGCCAATTATTTTATGCATCCAAAGTTTCATATGGTTCTGAGCGTTCTCCACATAATTTTGTGTTTTCCAATAGTCTTCTACGTGCTACATTAGATTTCATAGTTGCCCAACTTTCGCTCAAGTTATTAATGTACGTGTCATATGGTTTTCTGTTAGTTTCGTTGTGGTTTTATTTTTTAATATAAATTTCTTACGTAGTTTTGGTGTAGTATCATAATATCGGTTCGGGTTTCACTCGAATTTATGTCAGCCCTCCCCATAAACATTTTGCAAACTACCTGGAACCACAACGAAACCACATCAGCAAGGCAGGGAGCTTGTTCTGAAAACCGCGAGAGGAATGTAAGTGTAAATTAGACCAAACAGCGTCAATCCGGTGCTCCATGATCTAGTTTCCATTTCCACTAAAAAAGTTTTGAACCGCCCGGAAGCCTTTAGAAGCTTGATGTGTATATGCAACGGTGTCACACAACTGTGGCCAAGCACGAGATCATATTTAGCACCAAATTATGCAATCATACTTGGCATACGGTATCATGTTCATGCTTTCTAGATAAAAATAAATAAAAAATTGACAGGATAAAAAAAACTTATACATTTTGAAACAGAGAAAGGGGGAATAGGAGTTCTATCAGCTTTGGCTCAATGCATGTGAGCAGGGGCGCAAAGCAGCCCAAGAGGCTCTAAGGCTCTGCTTCAGGCATTCTAAAAGCACGTAACTGGACATTGCAAGGCTCAGAGAAACTGCTGGTGCACACTATCTACACAAGTATACAGGGAAACTCTCATTTGCATATATATTTTTCTTTCACAAAACTAACATATGATAATTTATGAGTTCTTTCAGGTTTTATTTTTCAGATTTTTCAGATGTGCATTTTCGCATGCTATAACAGCTTTCGTTCAACGTATGGTAGGTGGAATGCAATACGGCCCAATAATAGGCTCTTGAACTCAACTAGGGCCGTTTTGACAATACATCAAGGCTGATTTAGAAGCATGTGAGTAGACATGACTGGGCTCAAAAGGTTGTATGTGCACGGTGCACACCTCATCGACAAGTGTGACCCTTTTCTCTCTCTTTTTTTGACGTAATAATGTGTGCACCTGCCCAAAGCGAACAACAAACTATATAGATGTCCAACGATGATTTTTTTTCCAGATCTTAGAGTTCTCTATAGTTGACCTGGTGCAGTTATGCATTTTTCCCGTCAACCGGTTCATGTGTTGTTGTAATTATATGCTCATTCTTTGTTTCACTCCAGCCTTACTTCTAACATAAGCGCTGACTTTGTTTCATCTTCCTCCTCATGAGCTAAATGCCACTTCTACTCGATAGTGTGCAAATGTCAATGCCTAAAAGCAACACGTATATACACAAATTAGCATGCAAACTGCAAGTAGTGGTAGATATATAATTAGATAATGAAACCAGGGTGTTGTACTTAAGTCAAATAAAACCTACAAAATGGAACAGGTAAACGTTTGGTTAGCATGTAGAGGGTGTTCCATTTTAAACGATGAGTAGTTCCATATGACAATACATTGCAATTTGGCAAGTATAAACTACAGAGCTAAACCAGACTGAAACTATGGGACACGCATAAGTAGAGAAATAGCTTCATGCTCTTTTTACATGTAAGGATAATTTACATATTTGTATACACACACTTGGATCTTTTTCAATAAGGACAAAATTAATCTGAACACTCCAAGAATGTTTCAACACCAGTGCCTAAAGCAGGTGACCTCTTTTCCTCTTAACCATCTCTCTCAAGAAAGTAGGTGATCTAAATGCTAGGTAGGTGAGAAAATAAAAATGAAAGAACTATTATATAGTCCTAGTTGTGAGGAAGTTTTATTCTACATTTGACCTACACATTGATTGGCAAAAATGTACCAGGTACGCTGTGAAAGATTGTTGCACTAGCCAATTGAACCAAAAGTTCGAACTGATGGAAAGAGAGTAGGCAGTGTATTTATATTTAACATTCTCCCTCACGTGTTTAAAGTCTTGAACTTGGGACCTATTGGCTCCTACCATGAAAGACTGATGCACTAGCCAGATGAATCAAAAATCCGAACTGATGGAAAGAGACTAGGTAGTGTATTTATAAATCCATGGCATTGGTAGGAGGCTTGTGCTTGCAAGAACGTTGGCCAACTGCTTAGATCAATATGTGTTATGTTACCAACTACCAGTTTAGCTCTGTAAATTGGAGTACATGAGAAGTACCAGTTGCAAAGTAAAATGGAGTACGCGAGCAGCCCCAGTTGCAGGCGCCCAAAATATAGCATGTGAAGGAGCCAGAGAGGATTAACCCAGTTGAACTTCTTCGCATCTGGATCGATCCTGGTCACAGTGAAGATATCTTCAAAGAGATGCTCACCCATTTTTTGTGCCCAACATGGAGAGCAAGAACTTCAGTTCTACATGGCTAAAGCAAGAATCCAGTTAACAGCTGCTGTTAGGAGACTGGCAGACTGCCGTCATGTTGGCGGATGCAATGGAGAATTCGGGGATTGGCCGAAGTAGGGGGTCACGGGCTGAAACGTTCAGGTGAAAAAGTGCGAGAGTTTTTTTTTTGCAAAACTAGCATGCTATAATAGCTTTCGCTCAACCAATGCGGCCCAAGAATAAGCTCTTGAGCTTAACTAGGGCCGTTTTGACAATACCTCAAGGCTGGATTGTGCGACGTTGCGGCTCGAGCGCAAGCAGGGGTACATCAGGACGGTGGTCATTGAAAGTGGTGTTGGTGGTCTGCTCGGCGTGGCGGAGTAGCTGGATGTCGAGCAGCGGTTTCGAAAGCTTGACAATGTTGCAGGCGCCGGCCTTGTGTCGCGAGGGCGATGAGGTTGCTCTCGATGTTGTTTTGTTGGCGTCGTGGTGACGCGGATCTCCTGGATGGTTGACATGTTCATCATTGTTGGAGTGTCCCTTGCCTGATCCTCTCATAGCAGTCACGGCGTCTTCTATTCGATTTTGGTGGGACGTCAGCTCGTCTTGGCAGAGTGGTGTTATTTTGTTTGACCCTTTGTTCTCAGGTCTTTGGTGGGTTTAGCCTTGTGGCGCGAGTGGTGTGGCCTTGTGTTTATTGTTGTTGTTGTTGTTTGATTTTCATCCGATTTTTCGTTAATTAACCGAACATTATCTTCTTAGTTAATACTCCCTCCGTTCCTGAATTTTCTGAATATAAGAGCATCTCCAGTCGCGTCCCCCAAACCGTCCCTCAAAGGGATTTGGGGCGCGCCGGACAAAAAAAGCGTTCCAGCCGCGTCCCCCAAAGCCCATTTTTGTCCGGCGCGGCCCGATACGGTGTCCGGCGCCCGAGCCCGTCCCCGTCCCACGGGGACGCTCCGGGGACGCCGGACACAACGCAAGCGAGGTGAACCGACGCGGGGCCGACCCGTCGGCGGCACGGGGAAAATTCGTCTCACACTCCCGCCAAATCCCGCCGCTCCCGCCAAATCGCGCCTATACCGCCGCGCACAGGCCTCCCAAAACATATCCCGCCGCCGATTCATTTCTCCTATCCTGCCGATTTCTTTCTCCCTCCCGCCGTCCACCCGCCGCCGCTACCCTCTCTACATGGCGCCGCCGACAGCCCCCAAAAAGATGGCGAAGAAAGCGGCCAAGAAGCCGCCGGGCAATGGGACGAAAGGGGCGACAGCGCCGTTCGCGAAGCCGCGGAAGGCGCCGGCTGCGAAGAAGAAGCTCGAAGGATGGACCGACGATCAATGGCGGCAAGATTGCCTGCGGCTGGAAGCTATCGACGGCGGAGCGGAAAGGACGGAGGGCGGCGGAGGCTGGAGAAGAAGGCTCGGGCGGCGCGCCGGCACCGGCATGTAATGGCCGGGTGTATCGCCGCCACCAACGCGAGCCCATGGAGTACGTCCGTGCCGGTGTACGTTCGGGAGTGATCTCTCCGTCGCAAGCCGCCTTCTACAACGACGGCCCCTCCGCCACTCCCGGGTGCGTGACGCCTAACTTGTCGCCGCGGTACCGGGATGCGCTGCCGCACGGCGACTTCAACCCCAACAACCTCTACTCCCCGGCGTACGAGCAGCGCGAGCCAGGACCCGGTCCGGACGGCGACCCTTTCACCGGCCGCAGGGGTCCGCTCGAATACGACGGCGCCGGTGCTGAGGAGGATGACGGGGTTGAGGTGGAGGACAATGAGGAAGAGGACGGGGTGGAGGACGACGAGGAGGACGACGATGAGGACGAAGAGGGCGGCGAGGAAGAGGACGACGAGGGTGCCGGTGACGATGATCTCATGGAGGTAGACGCGGACGGCGTCGGGCACACGAGGCCCGAAGTGGACGGTTCTGGAAGATCTTTGTCTGTGCGAGTCGTGGGCGACGGTGAGCCATGACTCCATCATCGGCGCCAACCAGAAAAGCGGGAAGTATTGGGCGAGGATCAAGGCCGAGTTCGATGAGCGCAAGCTCATCAACAACGACTACCGAAAGTGCCAATGAAGAGGAGCCGGAAGGCAATGTCGACGCGATGGGCCATCATCCGGGCGTCGGTGAACTCCTTCCATGGGTACCATCACGACTTAGAGACCGGAGGCGACGGCGGCGCCGACGTCGCCCAACTGGTACGACTCTTTCTTCCATAATCCGTAGCGCCTACATTGTGTTCGATGAAATGACTCTGCTTCCTTTGGTTAGTTTGATAGGGCCATGGATTTGTACGCGAAGAACTCGGAAGGTCACAAGTCTTTCGTGCTCATGCATTGCAATGGCAAGCTCAAAATGAATGAGAAATGGCGGCTGACGCGCTTGTCGCTGTCCAAGGGGAAGGACGCCATTGATCTGGACGCGCCGCTGGCAACTTCGACAGGGCGTCCTACTGGCAACAAGGCTGCCAAGGCCGCCTTGGCCGACGCTAGCTGCGTCGTCTGAGAAGACGCAGGCGTCGATCACGAAATGCCTCGCCGACGTCTCCTCGACCTTTATCTCCCGCGACAAGAAGGCCGACCAAAGGTGGGCCGAGCTGCTCAAGAGGCAAGAGGAGAAGCCGGAGCTCAAGAAACGCGAGGGACAACATGTCCCTGCCGAGAGCGTCGACGGAGGGAATGTCTCCCCGGACGCGAGCGGCGCACAACTTCTTCAAAGGCCGGATCCTCGACGACATCGAAGCCAAAATGGCGGCGGCGGACGCGGCGGCCACGGCTGCGGCATCGGCGGCGGCGGCGGCGCAGCAGAAGAGCAGGCCGACGCGTCTTCTCTTGCTACACCAGTGTCGGCCTCGCGTCGGCGACGGAGCGAGACGCACCATGCACGAGCAACGGGCGGATCGCGACGAGGTCATCGTGCTCGACGGGCCGGCGTCGACTCGGGATACGACGCCGTCGCCCAATCCCTTCCCCTTCTTCTAATTTGCATGCATCACCGGTCCGTAATATGATCGCGCGCCCGGTACTTTGATCGATCGCCGCTACTCGATCGCGACGAATCGGCGGGAACGATCTCTTTTGAATGCATCTACTTGAATTTCGATTGGGGGCGGCGTTTGGGGGACGCGGCTGGGGAGCGACGTCCCCCAAACGCAGCACGAACGAAACACGTCCCCCAAACGCTCGATCCGGCGCGGTTTGGGGGACGGTTTGGGGGACGCGACTGGAGATGCTCTAAGCCATATAGTTTTTCGAGGAAAAAAAATCCAGAATATAGGCTTTAGTGCGAGACCCCACTTGTATGGAAATTTTTTGGGATTTGATTATATTTTCTTATCTTTTGAAAAGTCCTCTATTTTCTCATGTCAAATGTTTAGCGAGTAGACATGCTGGGCTCAAAAGGTTGTACGTGCACATCTCATCGACAAGTGTGAACTTCTTTTTATTATGAGAATCAATCAGTGGTTGGATGGTTAGAACAGTGGCATTCACCAGAGTTCAAATTCTAGATTTGACACTTTGGTGTCTCATTAAACGCGGAGTATTTTTCAGCAGGAGGCGGCGTTCCCGTCGATAGCGATATGTGACTTCGTCAATCTCAAGATCCGTCGGATTAAGTTTCATGGACACAGTCTCTCGGAGGTGCTCATAGGGGTAGGGTGTGAGTGTGTGCGTTCATAAGCGTGAGTGTATGTGCGTATATGTGAGCGTCTACGTTTGTACTGTGTTTCGCAAAAAAAAACTTCTTTTTATGATTGTTTTCTTTTTTAGATATATAGTTCTCTCCTCCGTAGTCGACCTTGTGCGGCTATGCATTTTCCCGTCAACCGGCCTGCGCTGTCGATGTGAGCCGCCCAGCCATCGAGCCCGTGAAACGTGTGCAAAGGCAGGAACAGGATCGATCGATCTATCTGTTCATGTCGGCTCCCACATACACCCCATGATGATCCATCCGCCATCAGCCATCAGGGCATCAGGTCACACGTCCCCCGCGCTCGTCCGGCCACCGGAGCTGTCGCACCGCGCCCCGCCTCTCCCGGGTGGATAGACGATAGATAGCTAGATCGACCGCAGACTGCCATCGTCGTCGTCGTCCGGCCGGCCGGCCGCCCGTGTCTCCACGCATCCACTAGTGACAGTTACCACTCCTCCAGAGTCCAGCTACTGGCGCCCAGTGTGACCTAGCCTGATCTGATCTTGTCCGGAGGAGGATCCGTCCATCGGCGTCGTACGCCCGTCCAGGCTAGCCGCCACTGTAGCTGCGAGGGCCGTACGTGTCCCTCCTCCCCCGCCTGATCGATCGTGCAATCATTTCCGCCGATCGTATCGCGTTCACGTGTAATCAGACGAAAGATCCGATCATCACATGGAGCATACGGAGACGCACCGCCGACGCCAGGAGAGCCGTGGCGGTGGTGGTGGCCAGGTAGGGTAGGAGTCGCGCGTAGAAAGGCCGCGAACTGGTTCAGTGGGTGGCTGACGCTACAGTTGACGTGCTAGCACGGGTCACTACGGCTGGCGCTTACGCTAAGCCATATACTAAATCGTAGGGTTGACCTTCTTACAGATTTCTAAGCTAGGTACATTATATATTTGGTGACTGAAGCCGAAATATTACACTGGTGGAAAAAGGGTCATTAGTCGCGGTTCGCAACCTCCATTAATACCGGTTGCGCAACCGGGATTAAATATGTGGGACTAAAGCCCCCCCCCCCCTTTAGTCGCGGTTGATTACGAACCGCGACCAAAGGCCCGTCCACGTGGGCGCCAGGCGACCGTCGGGGCGGAGGACCTTTAGTCGCGGTTCTTCCGGTCAACCGCGACTAAAGGCCGCCGCAGGTTTAGGGTTTTAGCCCTCCACCCCCTAAACCTGGTTTCTTTTTAATTTGTATTGTTTTATTTCTTTTGTGTTTTATTTTAATTTTGAAGGAGTTTCACATATTCTACGGTACTACATACATGCATATGAATGTACAATTTCAAACAAATTTGAAATTAGAATCAAAGAGAATTCAAGAGGAATATACAATATATATTCAATATCGGATGACCAGCATATACAATTTTGAACAAGTTTCCATACATAATTTAGTGCATATGAAGTTCTACATCCTCTACATAGTGTTCTCCTTTAGGATCAACGACCTCCCTCGCGATCCATCCAGCTAGTTCCTCTTGAAGTGGTCGGAAGCGAGCTTCTGGACTAAGCATCTTCCGGAGGTTATTCCTCTTGATATTGTTCTCACACGGAACCCGCTCAGAGGTGTATCTCCGGGTCATCTCACAAACATAGTATCCACATAGATTGGTCCCCGGTGGCTGAATATCCCCAGTCCCACTCACTGACCGCATAAAATGTAGCTCTTTTTTGAACTCACCGACCTTGGCATCTACGAACCGTCTCCAAACCCTACGAGGCAAAGAAAATTAAATGAACAAGAGAGTTATTGGTTACTTGATATTAGGAAATGAACGAAATAGGCCGATCGATATAGAGCGCAAATGAATGAAAATAATTACTTCTGCATCATTTTTCTCATGTCGGCCCAAAGCTTTGAATCCATATTCAGAGAGAGTCGTGGACGAGAACTGTGGAGTCGTCAAATTTAATTACTAGCAGAATCCAGTGGAACCTGCGGACACGATACATGCACAGTCATGCATAACTCATCGATTAGCCACATACCATGCATGGAGTAAACAAAAGAGAATGTGCTCAAGACAGAAACGCTCACCCAAAATGGTAAGGAAATAGAATATCACTTTTGAGTTCCTGCTTTGAAAGAAACCGCCACAGGTCTTCCTCCACGTCGGCGGGGTGATGTTTTAACACATATCCATTAACGATGTGTGGGTCAATGAACCCAACATCATGGATGTTCCTTACTCCGCATTCCTTAATCTTCATTCTGCATAATAGCGTACGGAACAATATAGTTAGGACATATATATAGTGCGAGGCAATGAACGAGATGGGGTAGAAATAAATCACTTACGAACGTAGCAACCGATGATAGATTTGTCGAGCTCGCGCAGATTGAAAAGCTGGAACAATTCACTCTGATGAATTGTTACATAGTAATGTTTGAAGTGATGCTCATGTCTAACTTCCGCATAAATATACTCTTTGGCGTTTTTATTTTTTATGTAACCCTTGTACCAATTTAGCAGATTTTTCATTTGTTGAGGTAGATCCTCTTCTTGCGCAGGCTCGACGAGGGGCCCATTCCACACATATGTAATTACTGGTTTACTCATTGGCGCCTCCTCAAGGCCTAACACTGCACGAAGATTCATACCTAAGTTGGTCGCTTGTTCTCTGGCACTCGTTACAGTCAATCCACATGTCTGCCGCAGCTGCTATGATATCGGGGGCATCCGGACCGGCGGCTTCCACTATGAGCGGGGCAATCGATTGTTTACTTTGTTCCCGAGCTGGGCAACTCGTTTCCCGCTTTTTTAATTGCTAATTCTTTCTCGGTCTCCTCCAAGGCTTTCTTCTCCTGCTTCTCCGCCCGCTCTTTCTTCTCCTTCAACATGAGTGCACCGCCTACGAAGTTCACGTGCATAGTCGTCAGGCAGATTCTTCGCGGCTTGGGACGGTGTGCTCAAAAATGACTTAGCCCACTTCTTTTTCTCATCAGAAAATACTGGCTTGGGCTCGGGCTCTCTTTTCTTCTTGCAGTCCGCCTTCCATTTCTCATATTCAGCAGTCGCGGCCGTGTCGACTTCCTCGGCACTACGTTCCCAAGGCCTTGTGGGGAGAGGCTTCGGTGATGGCTCGGTACCTTTGTGGTCTTAGGTACATAAGGGTCCGGGTTAATAGTCCGGAGCTGCTACGCTTCTTCGCCGGAGGTGGATTGGGGGCGGCGTACGCTACCCGCCGGGGCGGGCGTGGGGCAGCGGCTGCTTACCCGCCGGAGGTGAATTGGGGGGCGGCGTCGGCTCACGTGAAGGAGGTGTAGATGAAGCACCACCACCGCCACCACCACCGTAGGGGGGGTGGACTTGTTGGCCTTGGCGCCTCGCCTGGAAACTTGATAAACTTCTTTTGCCATAGAATGAACTGGCGCTTGACATCTCCAAGTCTTCTCTCCCCTTCAGGTGTAGCAATGTCAATCTCCAGGTCCTCAAACCCTTGTACTATGTCCTCCACCGTGACAAGAGCATAGCCATCTTGAATGGGCTTGTTGTGGTGGAGTGCTCCAGGTTCACATGGTAAAGCTCTGCCGATGGCTACCTTCATGGACATGTTCCCCATTGGATAATACAGATGACATTCTTTCATTTCCTTTACATCGTCCACGGGGTAGCGAGGAGGCTCCGGTGCAGTAATTTCGATCTCCAGAGGCTCCGGTGCAGTAATTTCGATCGTCGGTGACAAGGGATTAACTTGTCAATGCCTACGGGTTATAGGCTAGGGTTTAGTTAGAAGTAGAGGGCAAGTAGAGCCACAAAGCAAGAAGTCTCTTGTGTCCCCAACACACCTAATAGGTGCACTAGTTCGGCGAAGAGATAGTGAAATACGGGTGGTATGAATAAGTAGTAGCAACGGCAACGACACGGAAAAGTGCTTTGCCCGGGACGAGTAAACAAGCGGTAGTAATGCAGCGGTAGTAACGCAGCGATGAGTAAAACGAGTAAACAAGCGAGCGATAGCGATATTTAGGAACAAGGCCTAGGGATTACACTTTCACTAGTGGACACTCTCAACATTGATCACATAACAGAATAGATAAATGCATACTCTACACTTTTGTTGGATGATGAACACATTGCGTAGGATTACACGAACCCTCAATGCCGGAGTTAACAAGCTCCACAATAATGCTCATATTTTAGTAACCTTTAGTGTAAGATAGATCAAAAGACTAAACCAAGTACTAGCATAGCATGCACACTTGTCACCTTCATGCATATGTAGGAGGAATAGATCACATCAATATTATCATAGCAATAGTTAACTTCGCAATCTACAAGAGATCATGATCATAGCATAAACCAAGTACTAACACGGTGCACACACTTGTCACCTTTGCACACGTGCGGGAGGAATAAAACTACTTTAATAACACATCACTAGAGTAGCACATAGATAAATTGTGATACAAACACATTGCAATCATAAAGAGATATAAATAAGCACCTCACTATGCCATTCAACGAGTGAATAAGTATTCGTGAAATATGGCCTAAGAGACCCACACGGTGCACACCTTGTCACCTTTACACACGTGGGACAAGGAGTCTCCGGAGATCACATAAGTAAAACTCACTTGACTAGCATAATGACATCTAGATTACAAGCATCATCATATGAATCTCAATCATGTAAGGCAGCTCATGAGATTATTGTATTGAAGCACATAGGAGAGAGATGAACCACATAGCTACCGGTACAGCCCCGAGCCTCGATGGAGAACTACTCCCTCCTCATGGGAGCAGCAGCGGTGATGAAGATGGCGGTGGAGATGGCAGCGGTGTCGATGGAGAAGCCTTCGGGGGCACTTCCCCGCTCCGGCGGGGTGCCGGAACGGAGACTCCTGTCCCCCGGATCTTGGCTTCGCGATGGCGGCGGCTGCGGAAGGTTTACGTGGTTTTCGTCGAACGCCTCGGGGTTTTCGATCCGGGGGCTTTATATAGGCGGAGAGGCGGCGCGGGAGGGCTCGAAGGGCGGCCACACCCTAGGGGCGCGCGCCCCCCTGGCCGCGCCGGGGTGTGGTGTGGTGGCCACGTGCCCCCTTCTCGGCGGTTCTCGTGTGTTACGGATGCTTCGGGGTAAAATAGGAACTTGGGCGTTGATTTCGTCCGATTCGAGAATATTTCGTTACTAGGATTTACGAAACCAAAAACAGCGAGAAAACGAGAGCTGGCACTTCGGCATCTTGTTAATAGGTTAGTTCCGAGAAAATGCACGAATATGACATAAAGTGTGCATATAACATGTAGATAACATCAATAATGTGGCATGGAACACAAGAAATTATCGATACGTTGGAGACGTATCGGCATCCCTAAGCTTAGTTACTGCTCGTCCCGAGCGAGGTAAAACGATAACAAAGATAATTTACGGAGTGACATGCCATCATAAACTTGATCATACTATTTGTAAAGCATATGTAGTGAATGCAGCGATCAAAACAATGTATATGACATGGGTAAACAAGCTGAATCATAAAGCAAAGACTTTTCATGAATAGCACTTCAAGACAAGCATCAATAAGTCTTGCATAAGAGTTAACTCATAAAGTAATAATTCAAAGTAAAGGTATTGAAGCAACACAAAGGAAGATGAAGTTTCAGCGGTTGCTTTCAACTTATAACATGTATATCTCATGGATAATTGTCAATGCATAGAGCAATATAACAAATGCAATATGCAAATATGTAAGAATCAATGCACAGTTCACACAAGTGTTTGCTTCTTGAGGTGGAGAGAAATAGGTGAGCTGACTCAACATTGAAAGTAAAAGAATGGTCCTCCATAGAGGAAAAGCATCGATTGCTATATTTGTGCTAGAGCTTTGATTTTGAAAACATGAAACAATTTTGTCAACGGTAGTAATAAAGCATATGCATCATGTAAATTATATCTTATAAGTTGCAAGCCTCATGCATAGTGTACCAATAGTGCCCGCACCTTGTCCTAATTAGCTTGGACTACCGGATTATCACCGCAATACATATGCTTTAACCAAGTTTCACAAAGGGGTACCTCTATGCCGCTCTGTACAAAGGTCTAAGGAGAAAGCTCGCATTTGGATTTCTCGCTTTTGATTATTCTCAACTTAGACATCCATACCGGGACAACATAGACAACGAGATAATGGACTCCTCTTTTAATGCTTTAAGCATTTGACAACAATTAATTCTTTTCTCATTAGAGACTTGAGGATATTTGTCCAAAACTGAAACTTCCACCATGAATCATGGCTTTAGTTAGCGGCCCAATGTTCTTCTCTCACAATATGCATGCTCAAACCATTCAACTCGGTGTAGATCGCCCTTACTTCGGACAAGACGAACATGCATAGCAACTCACATGAAATTCAACAATGAGTTGATGGCGTTCCCAGATGAACATGGTTATCGCACAACAAGCAACTTAATAAGAGATAAAGTGCATAATTACATATTCAATACCACAATAGTTTTTAAGCTATTTGTCCCATGAGCTATATATTGCAAAGGTGAATGATGGAATTTTAAAGGTAGCACTCAAGCAATTTACTTTGGAATGGCGGGAAAATACCATGTAGTATAGGTAGGTATGGTGGACACAAATGGCATAGTGGTTGGCTCAAGTATTTTGGATGCATGAGAAGTATTCCCTCTCGATACAAGGTTTAGGCTAGCAAGGCTTATTTGAAACAAACACAAGGATGAACCGGTGCAGCAAAACTCACATA